>NC_092227.1:72244011-72399011 GCF_036320965.1 Panulirus ornatus | reverse complement strand
ACAAACTCGAGAAAAGGCGAATATGCATGAAAAAGTACATATACCGCTGGTGATAACAACACAAATCGTTTTTAGATGTTTGATGTATCAGTGCAGCAACTTTAAACAGGCCTTCAAATATTCCATACTGTCCTTGGTCCAGGTAATCCTGAGTAATGTTTAAATACATCTAGTGGACAAGTGGAACAGGTTACATGAAGGATTGAATGCAGAAAATGTTCAGATATTCAAGAGTCTATGTGGCAGAAGAGAAATGTTAAAATATGTGGTCTACGGAGTGTACATTTCCCTCCCTGTGTGAATCAATAGGTGATCAAAATTTGACTACTCAGTATAGGCCAGCCCAGGGTCGGACCATTAGTGGTTCGAATTCTGGGCGCGGCAGTCGGCCTACAGTCAACCCAGGTGTTCATCCTCCCCTCGGGGCTGGTCGATAAATGGATTCCTGGCTTCGGCTAATTGTGTGTGTGTGTGTGTGTGTGTGTGTGTGTGTGTGTGTGTGTGTCCAAGGAGTAAAGACACGGTACATGTACACAATGTTAAGAGACGGGGCAATATGAGTGTTAAACTCTCAGCCCGTAATACGGGAACAGACCAAGCGGAAGCCATTACGTCAAGTTTAATAATCCGATAGAGATCACCTGGCCAGACGACTCGTTATGACGAGGAGGAAGTAAGTACTCTTGCGCTGCCGGGGGCGCGGAGGACCGTGGAACCCCTGGTGCGTGGCTGCTGCTGCAGGCGTCCACAACATCCGTGATGGTGGAGCGTTCCCTTTCCTGGTGCAGGCGTCCACAACATGGGCGATGGTGGAGCGTCCACGCCTCTGGCCGCCCGCGGTCCCGCTACCTGCTAGTCACAGTAGCGTAGAAGCCTGGTGGAGGAGGCGTGATGCAGCGGGTGCAGTTCTGACTCACAGCTGATATGTCATTCACCTCCCGCAGGCTCGACTCAAAAATTTATTTCCTTTGGCTCTGGATCAACACTCACACGCTGAGCACGATTCGACCACAACCCCAACGATGACCCTCCTAAGTTATCAACATTTAGATATAACCTGAGGAAAAGCGATACGAAGATAAAAAGTATATATATTTTCATTTGGAAGGAGGTGGAAAAAAGAGGTGGATGCAACGTGAGAAGTAAGGAAGGGGAGTTGCTGAATCAAAAGAAGAAAGTGAAAGGAAGATGGGAAGAATATTATGTGGAACTAATGAATGTGGGAGAAGGGGAGGAAGCAGTTGTTACATGCTTGGGTATGGAGGATGGAAGGAAGAGGATACCAGGTGGAACGGCATATAGCAAAAAAGAAGGGAATAAGGACAATAATGAGACTGAAGGTAGGAAATGTACCAGGAGTGGATGGGGTTATGGCTGAGAAGCTGGAAGCGGTGAGATAACTGAAGAATTTAGGAGCTGTCTTGGCTTATTTTTGTTTATACAAAAGGAAATATAAAGGAAAGAGCAGTTCAGGGTAGAGGAGTCATTGGGTCCCTTAATACAATGATGAAGGGTAGAGGTATAAGTATGGAAGTGAAGAAATGAGCTATGTGAGAGGAGCATGTGGTATGACAAGATGGAATGAGGAAAGAGATGAAGGTGTGTATGAGAGATGTGGTATCGCAGGGAAGAATGAGCCATGCGCGCTGCCCAATACAAGTTCTGAATCACGTTCCCTGGGTCCTCAGCCCGGCACCAGGCCTTAACCTCCCAGCGTGGGGCCTTGCTCTTTCACAGATCTATATATGACGCAGTGCTTTTTTCTTTCGATCCACGCAGGCTTAAAATACATTTACATTTCAATACTGGGTTCTATATGAGGCCGTAAAGTGTCCTGAAAATGGGTATTTTTGCTCATAATTGCCGTTTTTCGGTGTAGTTGCTGTGTTAGGAGCTTGTGCACCTTCTCCTTACCAAAATCCACCAGACATGGAATTTCTAGGTTGAAATGTAAGTGTTTACCAAGAGCAGCGAGACTGATTTCACTTACGCTGTTGGTGTCAGGTTGTGACGGAGGTGCCGGCAGTGTGTGAGGCGATCATTGTCAAGGTGTGCTGCTCAGAGCCTCGCATTACCTAACGACGTGACAGCCCTACTGACGGCCCTGGCTGCCTCCGTCATCGCCCACGTGACGCTCCTGATGCCAAGCTTCTCTCAGGAGAGCGATGATGTTTACACTAGTCACGAAGCGATTGATTTACGTGGCTATAGCTCACCCGTTACAAGACAGTCAGGCATTTCTTTTTCACGCAAAATATCATTGGTTATCCCGTACGACAGGTATGCACAACACCCCCCTCCCCCCAAAAAAAATAGCATTACAGGAGTTCCTATTGCCAATTCATTTTTAGATGAACGTACATAAGTTATATTGTCTTCATATCAATTGTTCGATTCTATTCACTATGTTGTGTCACATTCGTCTTAAGTTGAGAGTGATTATTTAGAAGAGATGACAAGCGGGAAGGGAGACGTTTATCATCAGGTAAAGAATTTCTATCAAGTCTGAAGTTCCTCACAGTCTGATTGACCCAAGGCCTACATACCTCCTGCACTGATTTCATGACACGTTCCTCGTCCTTCACAGAGACGGCGTCAGGAACAAACGCCCGGGTCTACGACCCATCACCGTCATTGGGTTAATACTCATACACAAGATCATCGAGCTACTTTACTCCTAAACTGAGTTCGTCCTCCCAATGTCCCTAATATCTGAAACCAATCAGACTTCCAGTACACAAGCTCCAACCTCCTTTCTTACCGGACATACCTTTTGTACACCAACGCTAGACACAGGGACCGCCTGCTGGCACACACTAGATGAACTCTTCTCTAACCATCCACCAATTTTGATGACACATCAATTCACCTAAGCCACACACACACACACACATGTGTGTGTATATATATATATATATATATATATATATATATATATATATATATATATATATATATATATATATATATATATTATCCCTGGGGATAGGGGAGAAAGAATACTTCCCACGTATTCCCTGCGTGTCGTAGAAGGCGACTAAAAGGGAAGGGAGCGGGGGGCTGGAAATCCTCCCCTCTCGTTTTTCTTTTTTTTTTTTTCCAAAAGAAGGAAGAGAGAAGGGGGTCAGGTGAGGATATTCCCTCAAAGGCCCAGTCCTCTGTTCTTAACGCTACCTCGCTATCGCGGGAAATGGCGAATAGTATGAAAAAAAAAAAAATATATATATATATATATATATATATATATATATATATATATATAAATATATATATATATATATATATATATATATATATATATATATATATATATATATATATATATATGTATATATGCACAATCATCAGTGGAAAGAGAGTACAAGAAGTGAGTACTTTCGTTTATTACATCCTCAGACAGAGGATGTAATAAACGAAAGTTCTCACTTTTCGTATTTTCTCTTCTGTTGGTGATTGTGTACATACCTCTTCATGGTGAAGTAAAGGTTATATATATATATATATATATATATGTATATATATATATATATATATATATATATATATATATATATATATATATATATATATATATATATATATATGCAGTCTGGCCAGCATTCACATAAAATATAGAATTCCAAAATGAAAACTACACCATAGATGGGCTCCAGTTCATCAGTATAATCAGCCAGGCAAGTGGAAAACACAACAACACGCACATGGACAGAGAGAATGAGAATCATATGGGTAAACGTATCTCCTCTTGCCATCTCCTACTCCTTCACTGATCGTTGCCAAAAATTTTGTTCCTATAAAGCGTTACATAGCCATTAAAATTCATCATAAGCTGACACTGTTGACATCAGTTTGGGAACCTGTTTCAAGCAGCGCTGATCACATCAGTCATCGCTATGGTTCATTTCGCCAGCTGGATGGCATTTGATTCACGCTCTCGATCGACTTCTTCACTACATTAACCTCCGACCGATCTAACCGTCTGAACCATGGATTCTAACGTGTCCTGACGTAGTCTAGCCTAACCTTGACTAGGCTTCTCTAGTGTCTCACCAAACGCGGATAAAGCTGCAGAGAGTTCAGTCAGATGTCAGCGAAGACGTGTGATGGTAAGCGGCGACCAGATATGAGGGTACACAGATGATAGGCTATACATGCGCAATAGTCAGAATTTTATCTCTGTCAATTCATTCATAGTGACAGTGGTAACGTAAACCATTGCATATAAGATTACGACGAACCTTAGTAATGACCATGAATTTGTTTTGCATTACTTGATTATGTGTAGTGATGGTTGAACTTGCTAGCTGCAATCTCTTGAAAGCCAAAGACCCAGGACAGTGACGGTAGAGCGGCAGGTCCCTCAGCGGGGTAACAGACGTCGCTTCTCCGCTGCTCTGCTGTACCACAGCAGTTTGTAGTCAAAGTAATCAAACGTATCACTTTGAAAAATTATATATATATATATATATATATATATATATATATATATATATATATATATATATATATATATAAAGATTAAAAAAGATGAGTGAAAATATTGTAACTTTTCATGAGATAATCCTAGGGAATGATAAATAATCTCCATCAATCTCTACAATGATCTATACTTAAGAGAAAGTTACACCGTCCATTACCAACTAATTTCCAGCATATGAACATCACGATATCAAAATGCTCCCGCCTCCCAGGCAGACTCACCTCCACTCCGCTCGTCTTCTGTGTTTCATGACAGTTGGCGTGCTGGGAACCCAGATATAAGCCCTCACTTTTCATAACGTTCGTGATAGATGAGAAGACTTTATGGCTAAGAAAGTGTTCGTATACATAATAATCTTAATATCACGCCATAAAAACCTGTACGAGGATATATTTGTAATAACCGCCGTGGGTATGAATGAAGATCTTATAATCTCTTCTTGAGGCTTTTATGTAATCATAAAATGTATCTTAAAAGCAAGCTTATTATGATTAGATACAGCTGGTCATCTTCCTCTCAGAAAAAAAAAAAAAATACTGATCTGACGGTGACGAAGTCTGTACATAATCACTTTATCACTCGCTGTATCACAACACGTTGGCCTTCGTCAACCACAACTCATCCCTTCATCCACCTGTCCTCTTCCAATTTCCTCCCTCCTCCATCTTCCTCCTCCCTTGTACTTAGTCCTCTGATCATCTCAATTCCTCACAGCCAATCATTTGCCATTCCACGAGGTCCAGTCATCCCCATTCCGTGAGGTCCAAATCATTTAAAGCAATTTTCGTACGGTTAACGTACTGTGAACAGCATTAAACAGCAGCCAAATCTTCCTAACCCGAAATTATGTGGCACTAGACCGTCATTACGTAGGAGTTACGGTCTCATGAGGGTTTGTGTAGCTTCAGTGTGATGCAGCGGTGGAGGCAAGACGCTAGCGTGCTGGGGAGGTGACGCTGTGTGAGTACTGGAGGGGAGGCGATGGGAGTGTCGCTGGGGTGTTGAGAAGGTTACGCTATAACGCTGTCAAAGGGAGGCGGTGACTCTTTGAGGTGTGACAGACGTCGTGCGAGTGTCACCGAGGGGGTTTGGGGTCTCTCTGAGGTACGAAGGAGAGTATACAATGTACATGTAGGGAGGGAGGATGAAGTCTGTTTGCCTGTCATATGTGGCAATAATCAATACATGGGTAGTCTTGTCATTTTATCAGGTGTATATATCTCAACCGCTCTCATCACCCCATAACCGCCCATATGAACCCCGCACCAGCAATAGAAACCACCGTCTATAGAGTATGAAACCGACTATAGCACGCATCGCTGCTACACCTGTAACAAACACCAACACCCAAAGGAGGAGAATCCAACACCACAAGAAACACCAGCATCGGTAGAAGATACAAACACCTATAGAATGAGGCAGCAACTTCTCTGAAAAAAACACTAGCATAGAGTAGACGTCATAAGCCGTTAGATTCAAAAACACCTGTAACAAGACGGTTCCTTAACACCTGTACAAGAGACCAACACCCATACAAACATAACATCTGCAAAAGGCAGTAAAGGGAAGGAAACATCTATGCTTTTGGAATGATACACTAGTCGGTGCAAGAGCCTCTCACTTGAAGGAGACACCCGAAGCCATAGGAGATAACAAAATCCATCGGAAACTCAATTACCCGAGGAAGCATTTGTACCTACAAGAAATCCAATGTTTAGAACACACACTTATAGCTGTATCTACACTAGCAAGTGTATTTGTACTAACAACTTTACTCCACACCAACATCTGTAGTAGAAACCATAAATTGTAGTATCAAGATCAGCACTGTAACAACACTTCAACAACATTGGTACGAAATACCAGAATCAATAGAGTTATAAGCATCTGTAGCCACGTCAACATCTGTCAGAAGCACCAACACCTGTAGGAACACTCAGCACCTGCAGCCACCTCAAAGTCTGAAGAAGACAATTTCGTCACAGCAACTGCCTCACGCTGACACATTTCTACCCTGTGTAACACATCACAATCATTTCCCGTCGTAAGTTAAAAAATTGGCCCCCCGGTGCTTCTCCAGCTGAGACTAAGTGCGATGTTGTGAGGAAGCTTCAGTCTCCACCTTACGGTTCCTCTCAGCTACCTACGGAACCATTACTTGCCTCCCGCTACGTGCCAAGTAGCGGCACACAGTCCTCCTTCCGCATAACCCGGGTGTTCTTGGCAACTATTGACGATGCCATCGAGGGCGCAGCTGTATTTAAAAGCCCAGAAAACAACGTAGAATGGGAACTTGATTGCGCTTCGCTTAACCAACAGTCCGGCCTCTATTGTTTTGGCTACAGAAGGCGCTGTTGCGTGGCAGGCTTGACCTCGCGAGGAGAAATCCCGTGTTCTGGTAAGCCTACTGGATGTGTGTTGGTAAGGTGCCACCTCTCTTACGCTTCAAGCTGACCAAAGGTGAAATCTGCTTAGAGTTACCAGCATATTTTGGATGACCAGTAATAGAAAATGAGATGGTTCAGTAGAGATAAGAGGTATATGTGATCGTGAGAGTCTACTGTAATATGTAGTCCGGCTATACGGTAATTACTATACCTTAACAGGAAGGTTCCGGTAGAAAGACGAAGACATGATCGTTGCGTACAATTCCATTATAGGTGTGAACAAAACATCCAACCTTCCATGATATAAATCACATGGCACGTGCGAAGATGTCTGATTCCCATGTGGGTAGTGAAGTGGCAAGTACCTATGTCGGGGAAAACCAAAGATTCCATCCACTCCCATAGTGAGTGAGTCTGCCTGTGGACCTCATCTTCCCAGGTTTCCTGTGGTGGAGGAAACACATACGAGAAGAGGTGGGAGAGAAATAGAGGATAGCTGAAAGGCAGAAGAAGAATGTTAAGGAAGCGATGGTTGAAGAGGAAGACTTGGCTGGGTGTAGAATGATTTGAAAAAAGAGAGAAGAGGGATGGACTAGGAGACGTGGCAGTGGGGTAAATAAAACTTGAAGGAAGAGAAAATTAAGTGAGGAAATGAAGATAAATGTTGCAATGGGAGATTATGGACTAGGATTAGGAAGAAGTAAAAGACGATTAGATATTGGGGAAATCCAAAGAGGACAGAAGAGGAGGAGGAGTGTGGGCAAGAAAAAAAAGGAATGGGGGTTATTGTACTGCGAAGGACGAAATGAGAAAAACAGATAGAAGGGCAAAAGAAAAGTAAAAGAGAGGTGGTGAAGTGGGATGGAAGGAACGAATGGTATGGCAGAAGAAAACGAGAAGAATGGTGTCGTAGTGGGATAAGAGAATTCAACAAGAAGTAGACGGGGAGAGCAGGTGAAGGAGAGGTAGCGGAGGAGCTCGCACCGTGGCAGGAGGAGGAGCTGTCCTGGGAAACGTCTGAGTGTCATAACTGTCGGTGGTTTCACTTCTTATATACTGTGGTGACCGGAGAGTGAGGCGTGCGAGTGTTACGCGTTACGACCACTCATTAAGAGCCTCCTAGATCATAGTCATTTACGCCAATGATGACACATACAGTTGTTTTAGTTGCGTCTCACTTGTAGTCTCCCTCTCTCTTACTCTCCGTTTCTCTATTTCTTGCTCTTAGTTTTACGTTTTAATAACAGCTGTAAAGTCATTAATGACAATGATTTTCTACAAATATGATGGATGTAATTCACATCCTCGGATTCGTAAACCTCTCCTGCATTATACACAGTCATCGCTCTGTACATTCTAGGTCTGTCACGCTCCACGATCGTCGGGCAAGAAGACCAATAGAGAAACGTAAGAATTAATACCTCTTAGATTCAGTTGCACCAAGACCCGATAGGACTGCCTCCCTCGCTGTGGCAGCTATACCGTAGATGTGACAACTTCCTCCTGGTATCACTAACGACCTCGTTTTAAATTTGAGAACATGTCCTAACGGTGTCTATGACGACCCATCTGGTGATGTGAACGTCTTGCTGATGCCTCTGACAATTTCTTGGTGAGGAGAACTCTCCTTCTTGGTGCCTCTGACGATCGTCTTGTGATAGCGGATCAAATCCTCTCATTGTTGCCTAACATGTCCCACTGTTGTAGTTCTAATCATTTCTCTTGCCACCCATTCCTCACCCTACTGCAGGATATTGTTTCTAAGTTCTATTGTAAAAATCTGTTTTTGTCCTCCAGTTCTCATGCGCGAGTCAACATTATAAGCTTAGAATAATTTCATATGCAGTTCAGGTTAGCATGCAGTTAGATGCAATTCATAATCTCATAATGACATCTGTGGAATCTATGAAATGTATGAAACTTGAAGATATGATTAGCCTTTCCTACTGTGTATAGCACTTAATTCCAGAGTCTGTTAAGTTTCATCCTTATGCATCATACATCTTCCAAGCTTTATAATTCATATCATCATTCCCATCTCAAGACTGTGAACACATGGAGCACGAAGCATCCAGCTTGAGGGTTCAGCTCTGGTGAGACCACTGGCGAGAGAACCCGTGAGAACTGCATCATCTGGGTGGAGCTGTGTGGTGTGGGAACCACCTTCCCCACCTGGATGGAGCTGTGGGTGAGGGAACCACCCTCCTCACAAGTGGATGAAGCTGTGGGTGTGGGAGCCTTCCCACTCGCTGTTTGACTGTAAATTGTACAAAGGTTCGGTGGTAAAAGCTGCAGGAGACAATGTTTTTCTCTTTCCTTGCTCTTGTATTCTTAATTCTTATCTATTTATCTTTCTTCTTTTTTCCCTGTTGGTTTTCTTTGAAGGGGACGGGATGTTTTCTTCGCGTTTAGCACGAAACAGGACCAAGTTGAAGACTAGCAATCACGTGATCCATGAGTGCGAAGGTTCGCCATAGTTTGTGCTAGGCATATATAACTATTATCTTCATCCCATAATAACCTTAATAGGTTGATTTACTGTGGTTGAGTAAATTTTTGGTTATGATTATCATTTTCTCAACATTCACATGCTAAACTTTCAAATAATGAATTTAGACACATCATATATAGCAAAAGATTAGACCTGCAAGTTTACTGTCTCACGGCAACAAACACAAGAACCCAAACGCCAGTCTTCACCAACCGCCCTTGGCTCCTTGTCTTCGATATGGCAACAAGTGGCGAAATCCACCAATCGATCTTGCTGTCAGCCTCCTATGCACAACGCTACGGCCCTTAGGGGTGACGGTCTGGCCTTTGACCTGACCCTAAACTTCATATCTAAAAGTTGTACTGTCGAACTCAAGGGCTGCTCCGTCGTGCTCCTCAGAGTACTTCATAGGTGACTTCCTCTATTAACCATGTAACATAACACTTTCCGTCTCCTTTTTTTTTCTCCAGGTATCACCATCCCTCCCTCTCTGTTCACCATCCTGCTGCTGCTGCTCTTTATCTGTTCTACAGGTACTATTTCTGCTCCTTCTCTCGTGAGTTGTGTGCGCGACTCTGTCACTGCGGTGGATGCTGCTTCCCATTTTTCCCGTGTGGAGACCAGCCAAACGAGGAGTGACCATGGGGTTCTCTTTCTTCTCTTGTCTTTCCAATTTCCTGTAGCCTTTCCACCTTCAAGAGTCATGTTTACAAACACCTAAGAGGCACAGATTGATATTGGATTCGTTTTGTTACCCTATTTTCTTTTCATTCGTCGAATGCCGCGATTGGGGCATGTTTACCCATGCCAGTGTCGGTGAAGGTCATGGCCGGGGTGGCAAGGAGCGCGGGTGGCCTGGGTGGAGGTGGTAGGCAACATTGGTGAGGTGGGTGGAGGTGGTAGGCAACACTGGTGATGTGGGTGGAGGTGGTAGGCAACACTGGTGAGGTAGGTGGAGGTGAGGGCCGTGGTGGGAGGCACCCAGTGGGATGGATGGAGGGGTGGACGAGAGGGCTGTGGTCGCACGCACGTCGGGAACCTCCTGTATCTGGCACACGACACTCGGCGACCACTCACCACGCGTCATTAACTCACATTATACCATTTGTCGTCGAGTCATGCCTGTGTGGAAGTGACCTACGGGGCCAGTGGTCACGTGACGCTGGTTATCCAGTTCATAGCAACTGGAATCAAGGAATGCTTGGTTGAGCAGCGCTGGTGTGATTCACGGGTGCATAATTACGCGTGTGTGTGTGTGTGTGTGTGTGTGTGTGTGTGTGTGTGTGCAGAGGGAAGGTACGGGATGAGGTGATATGGCAGCAGTTTATAGTTCTGAACGTTATGAGGAAAATTCATGAAAATGTGTACGTTACAATCGAAGATACTCCATTAGATCATGTAAAAAAATCACATAGGATCAAATTCTGCAAATAAGTCCCAATGAGTGTTGAGTATTGTGTTTGTTCTGGTCTGTATCACAGAAATGTGGGTACACAAAATGGCATCATCGCCGCCGACACTCCTATATTACTGTAATCTTTGCAACAGCTGCGTTTTCACCCAATTTACCAAAGGTTACGAGTGGGTAAAGCATGCATTTGCGCCATTTGGCTCGTCTTCTTGGAGACTTTCTTAGATTCATGTCACCGGACACGCGTAGGGAGACTGGCAAGTAATGGTGTGGTCATGTTTCTTCTGGCTTCTTCATCTTCAGCGGATGATTGCTCTATCAACCAAATATAAACAGATGAAAGATTTTCTGAAAGCCATTATTACTTCAACGTTGTTTGTAATGGTAAAATGATCTTAGTGAGTTACTGGGAGACATACAAACAGCTTCGTCTTCTGCGGAGATCCTTAGTATCCAGCAGTGATGTCATGTTCGAAGTACATGTATATTTGTTCTAGCTTTGTCGTCATCAATATGCTGCCGCAACATTAGGCAGGCTGTCGCAGCCTCAACGTCTCCGTCAGCAGGACGCACAATGAGGCCGCACCTGCTGAGCTCCTCCATCCAGAAAACAATCAGGTCGGGTCATCGCTTATTGTGCGGCCGGCCACATGACCGACTTATGGACCACGTCGGAACCACGGGCCACCCTCCGGCCATCTGTCACGCCACACCCTCTTCTAGTCTCTCGCGTCCCCTCCTGTCCAGCCGCAGTAGGTGCCAGGGGTAGCAGGTGGTGAGCTTTGAGAGGGTCTTGCCATTCATTGGTGACTCATATTGAGAAACGCAATACTTTCTTATAATTTCTGAAAAGTTAGTTGACTGACAGCACAGGCTCGAGTGTTGGTCACTGCTGGGTTGTTGCTACCGCCATCCATTTCTGAGTCAGGCAGTCCACTTGAACCCGTCCAGATCCTTGTTATCTTACGATCACTCAAAATCTTTTTTCACTCCATCCTTCCATCTACAATCTGGACTCCCCATTCTCCTTGTTCCCTCCACTTCTAACACAAATATTCTCTTTGTCAACCTTCACTCATTCTCTCCATATGTCCAAACCATTTCAGTACACTCCCTTCAGCTCTATCGATCACACCAAATATTACCATATATCTCTTTATCCCTTTCATTACTTATTCGATCAAAGCGCCTCAATCCACATATTTTCCTCAAACATTTCATATGCAACACATCCATCCACCTCCGCATAGCTTTATCTTTAGCCCATGTCTCGCATCCTTGTAATATGGCTGGGACTACTGTCCCTTCAAACATACCCATTTTTTGCCCTCCAGATAACGTTCTCTCCTTCCTCACATTCTTCAGCGCTTCCAGAACCCTCTGCCCCTCGCCCAACCTATGACTCGCTTCCGCTTCCATTGTTCCATTCTTTACCATGTCCACCCCCAGATCTCCAAGCTTTCTTCATTCAAACTTGTATCCCAACTAACCTGTCTGTCATCCATACTAAAGCTTTTAGTCTTTCTTTTATTCACATTTACTCTCAACTTCCTCTTTTCACACAATCTTACAAATCCAGTCACCAACTTCTGCAGTTTCTCACTCGAATCTGCAACTTGTGCTATATCATCAGCAAACAACAATTGACTCATTTCCCAGGTCCTTTCATCCCTCACGGACTGAAACAAATTAATCACCCAAGGTGACATCACACATCCCTGCCGCAGACCAATCTTTACTTGGAACCATTCACTCTCCTCTCTTTCTGCTCGTAAACATGCCTTGTACCCTTGATAAATACTTCTCACTGCTTCTAGCATCTTCCTCTCACGCTGTATATTCTTAAGACCCTCCACAAGACATCCCTATCAACCCTGTCATATGCTTCTCCAGGTCCATAAATGCCACATAAGAACTCATCTGTTTCTCAAAGTATTTCGCAAACACATTCTTCAAAGCAAACACCCGATCCACACATCCTCTACCACTTCTGAGACCACATTGCTCCTCCCTAATTGGATACTCTGTACATGTTTTCTCTCTCGCAATCAGTACCCTTCATACAATTCACCAACTATGCTCAACAAACGTACACCTTTGTATTTTGAACACTCACCTTTATCCCTCTTGCCTTAATACAGCGGCATTACGAATGCATTCCTCCAGTCCATGATCCACATATACAATGAAAGTTCTTACCTACCAAACAACATCACAGTCACCCCCTTTCTTAATAGATTTAACTGCAATACCACCCACTCCAGCGGCCTTGCCACATTTCTTCAAACGCAAGGATTTCACCACCTCATCTCTCTTCACCAAACCACTCTCCGTGACTCTTACTTCGCATACCACTCCGACCAAAACACTCTACATCTGCCATTCTATCATCAAACACAATCAACAGTACTTCAAAATACTCACTCCATCTCCTCCCCACTTCATCACTCTGTCATCACTTCCTCTTTTGCCCCTTTCACCAATGTTCCTATTTGTTCCCTTGTTTTACCACATTATTTACCGCCTTCCAAAACATCTTTGTGTTCTCCCTAAACTTTACTGATACTCGCTCACCACAACTCTCATTTGCCCAATTTTTCAACACTTACATCATCCTCTTGACTACCTGTTGCTTTTTCTTATACTTCCCCTAATCATGTGCACTCTTTCCTTGTTAAGTACCACTCTTTCACCAGCAACTTTACTTCTTCATCTCACCTCTCTCTACTGTCTCTAATCTGTCCACTTCCCCCACCTTTGGCATGCCACTTGCATCTCTTGCACATGCCAGCACTACTTCCCCAAATACCTCCCATTCCTCACTCACTCTTGCCTCATTTACTTTCACCTTTCAGCACAGCACATCTACATCCGAAAGTTTTTCTTGTACATGACTATCAATAATTTTGTAATACAATAATGTCCGTGGACAATTTCTCATACTCACATACGAATGCTTGTGTATGTCCCTCTTTTTAACCCACGTATTTCCGATCTCCAGTCTTTTTTCAACACACAATTCCACATGCAATTTACAATTTTCATTCATAACACTGAATACTTTATACTCCCAGATTATACCCTCAACTGCCACATTACTCACGCTCGCATTTAAACTATCCATCATTAATACCTGGTCTGTAACATTAAAACTGCTGACACACTCACTCAGTTGCACCCATCTCTCGCCATCCACATTCACTTTTACCTACATCATTCAAGAATGTACTTCCTAACACCATATCACATACTCCCACCATTTCTACTTTAGTGATGCTACTCCTTCCTTAGCTCATGTCCTCTCACCAAGTCCCTGAATCTACTCTTGAGACATTTCCAAATCATGCTTCCCCTGTACTCCTGAGCTTTGTTTCACTCTGAGATAGAACATTAAGGCTTCTTTCCTCAAACGTAATAACTATCTCTCCTCTCTTCTCATCTGGGTTACATCTGCGCACATTTAGACACCCCAGCCTGAGTCTTCGAGGAGAATGAGGACTCCCTGTTTGGCTCCTTCTTCTGTTCCGTCTTTTAGAAATTGAAATTGAAGTAGGGGTGGGTTGTGTTTCTAGCCCGACGTTCCTAACTCTTTTAGTCGCCTTCTACGACATGCAGGGAATACGGAGGTAGAATTCTTTCTCCCTACCTCAGGTACACACACACACACACACACACACACACACACACACACACACACACACACATACATGCACAAAAAGGAAGTTTCCTCTTCAGTCCTGAATACCTCAACATACTTTACCTTTGTACACATCTGGATCCACTAGGACAAATGTCTAAAACGTTGCCGGATGTAATCCAGAGATGGAGCGGCACGAGTCAGACCATCCTCTGGTATTAGTGTGTTTTAGTGCATGGCGGCCGTGGCTCAAGTAGGGAGGGATCTCGGAAATGTGAAGTCTCAGTGAAATGATGTCATTCTACTGTCAACCCAGAGCACTAAACATTTGGTTGCTTACCCTGTTACCTGTACACGGGAGAGAGACTTATTCTTTCGACTTGACATTTTCCAGTAGTTAGGACTCCTAATACACACACACAGCGTAGCGGCGACTAGTTACTCTATACCCAATACTTTGATTCATACGATGTTCCCCATGTCTGTGATGTGTGTACTGCCCGCACTCACTCTACTCGTGCGTTCTGGCCACGCCAGCGACAGTGGCCCTACCCTTAGACGTCATGGTCTGGGTGGCTGGTCTTTCCGGGATGGGTGGTGGCCATGACTAGGGCACCACACGGAACAGGAAACGGAAAAGGGAGAGGTGGAGGAAGAGGAAACAAGAGAGAATATCCGGGAATCAGAGGGACATAAATTACAAAACAGGATCGTTTATGTTCATGCGAACGTAAGAACGAAATGCATGATGAATCCGAAGTGAAGAAGGACAATTAACCTCGGAAATCAAAGAAGTAACGTAAGAACATCTCCAAAATTTAGGAAAGGAGCGATGATTCTGAATCGGCGGTAGGGTTATGCATGAACAGAAGGAAGAGATTGGAACACAAAATGAATATGAAAAAGAAATGAAACCTTTGAAGGCCTTAACGAGAATATAAGAATTAAATCTACGTAAATCATCACCATACCAAAACAAGAAATAACATGGATGAAAATGAACGAATAAACAATAGACGAGATGAACGAATCCCAGGAAAAATATTGGATGGTAATTTAGGTACGGTGGAGCTGAGAGAGCTAAGCACGAGCGAGTAGACATAGAGAACAGAGGCACAGAACCTTCCAACTCAAAAGGAAATGAATCGTTTTACGAAGATCACAATGTCCCACACACTGTGCTCCCCCCAGCTCGTCGTCTCCCGCCGCTTTCATCCTCCGCCCATCTCCCCTTTGTGAGATCCACCCTCAGGAGTGTACACACTGGCTGTTGACACACACACGCACACACACACACACACACACACACACACACACACACACACACACACACACAGACACGCATACATGCACAAAAAGGAAGTAAAAGCCAAGAACATCACGAAATCAGGAAATTTAAGTCTGTATTACAAAAATGTGAACCTAAGAGATAGAGCGCCACGAGTGTAATAGCTCCTCCAGGTGTGTGCAAATGAGGAAGTTCACACACATAAACACACACGCACACACACACACACATACACACACACACACACACACACACACACACACACACAAACACACACACACACACACACACACACACACACACACACAAGAACATACCAGCGTCACAAAGGAGACATTCGGTCATGAGAGTCGTCCACCGAGAGAACCTCCACTGCTCTGATTCCCTGAGCTAACGGGCCTCCTCGCCACTGACCTGCAACACGCCTACGCCTACACCTGCGCTACAAGCGTGCTGACACCACTACTCCCGTCTGCTTACACCATACCTGTGTGCCGTGTCATACGTGCATGAGTATCTATTCCGTACCTGACCCACACCTGTACCTGTGCTATAGGTCTACCATACACACAGACTTCTTAAGCACATCACATCATCCAAATCTGCGCCACATCTTTACATTGCCTGTACGAAGATCCTACTTGTACCACACATATCCCACTAGGATCACATCGACACTTCTCTCATACTTATACCACACTTCACTCCACACTTGCACGGCACGTACACAAGCCCTACGTTCGCTTTACCTTCACTTTATTGACACAACCACATCCCACCTCTAATACCTCTGCATCACATATATCCCTCCACCTAAGCTCTACCGTCGCCAGACATGCCCCACATCTGCACCATACATGTATTGCACCCACTTGCAACCTCATCTGTACCGTGCTTGCCCCACAATTTTGCACCTGTGCCTCACCTGCAACACACCACAGGAATCCGTCATTTCCCAGCTAAACATAACAGTAACATTCATTTTTTCCTTCTTGTTTGTTCTCCCGCAACTTATGGCGTGACTTTCCTTATTGCTAGGTGTTCGCATGGGATTAGTATTACCAAGGCAAGCGTCTTTACTGAAGTGCAAATATTACTATCATCAGCGCTTGTTAGTGACAGAAATACTCACTGAGAAAGCTGAACAATACAATGGGCCAGTGATTCCTGAGTTTGTTCGTGAGTGGAGGTCCCATTTGAGGTTCTGTTTGTATATCATTTCGATCTATATTCATATTTATGTCTTCCTTCGTAAGAGAGAAACAATTTCGCTTTTGCTCCCTTTCTAATAGTTTCTCTCTCTCTCTCTCTCTCTCTCTCTCTCTCTCTCTCTCTCTCTCTCTCTCTCTCTCTCTCACTCTCTCTCTCATCCAGTCGGTACCCTAACCCTGGCCTTTGTCCCCATATTTACAGTTCATGTCAACGATAGTGGTGTCGAGGCTGAAAATGCTTTTTTTTTTTATGTTGCAGGCTCAATTCCTGGACAAAATTTCATTGAATTATTGAGAGGTTAATGAAAGGGGAAAAAGAAGAGACAAGGGATAATATTTACGAATCTTGGAAGAAATGATAAACCTGTCTTTTGAAATGTGCCACGTCATAGTTATTGGGAAAGACACGGTACGGTAGAGTGTTCCAAAGCTTTGACATGTAGGGAAAGAAACAGTTATCAAAAGGGCCCACCCTTGAGTTGCTAACGGCCACACAGTAATCACGTAACGAAGAAGCTCTCGGGAGCAAAAACCAAAGTAATACCTACGTACAGAGGAGGGAAAGTGAACCAACATATCTTACAGATGACGATGCGTTTGTCGAGAGTAAGTGAAGATGTGTTTGTCGAAGTGAGTTTAAGTTTATCGGGGATGTGTCAAGATGCGTGTGGTGATGCCTCCTCCCATAGCTAATGTATTTGATGATGAGAGTACGGTGGCAGACATGTTTCATTCGCCAGTGAATGCTAAACATTTCTAGCTTTTTGTAGGTCTCACTGGAGACTCCCTGATAAAAAGTCGTATGACTAGTGGTCAAACTGATCATGCGATGACTATGAATCATCAAGATAAATAATGCATTCAGTGAAAGGTTCTTTCTTATAAAGAGGATCGTCGTACCATTTTTTTTATATCTTTCTCTTTCCTCAGTATATGTCCAAAAGTGTTATGCCTCCGAATCATCCACTGATCCAGGGGAGGGGGTGGAGTCCTCGTGTGGCAGACCACCTGGACCAGCAGACAATGTTACACAAGACACTAGTTAACACAGCAGCCTGCCCCTCACACATCCCGGAGCTTGGGGGCCATTGTCAAGACCTCCTCCTTAGCCAAGGCTGATCTCACTTCATTTGTTCTGCTGATCAGGAATGTCTCGAGTTCACTGCATCGCAGGAAATAACTGTTGACGATTGTTTGTTTTCATATCAATATGATAAATCAAAGCCCGATGTGAGACGCTAACATTACTGAGAAAGTTCCTGTGTACAGACAACGTACACGTGTAAAAGCATGCGTAAATGCATACCAGAACCAATACAATTCACTCAACTACAAACAGAGACTCTCTTCTACGTGCCCCTCACATACACCGAGACAAACCCTGACCTGCATAGGACCAGATATTCTTGCATAACAGAGGGAATATATAAGTACATTACTTATAACGGTATCGAGGTATCGATGTTATGACATACGACACAGCTTTAGAAAGACCATTAAGAAAAATGGGATTCATTCGCTCATTATTTACGGACTTTAGAAGTATTGCGCTGAGAGATAAATAAATCTATAAAGGGAATAAATATTTCAGTTTACCAATATATATCTGATGACTTGCAAGCCGGACCAGAGTCCACGTCATTAAACACCTCGGGTCAAGAGCACAACCCCCAGCAAAGACCGGAAGTCGTGGAGCCTTGACCCGGAGGTGGACTGGCTGCTGGCTGGTGGTGGTGGTGGCTGCCGCTCAGCCGCTGGTGGCGGACGAAGGCTGAGGGAGCCACCGCATCATGACCTCCTTCTTCGTTGTCGCGTCTCGTTATCTCCTGGATATCATACTCATACATCCATCCATCTCCTCCTCCTCCTCCTCATCTACGTCTCGTTTTCGTTATCATCTCATGCTCATCGTCCATCATTCACCACGTCCTCCTCCTGTCCACCTACCACCGCTCACCGTCCAACCATCACAGCCTAACCCCGTCTCAACCCGTCTCTCCTCGTCCACTCACCTATACGCCTTCCCCCTCCCCGTCCATTTCCCCAGTGAATTATAAGGTCCGGCGTGTGATTATAAGGTATCGTGTGCGGATAATCTGTGTATTGTGTGGATAATCTGTGTATGGTGTGGATAATCTGTATATAGTGTGTGGATAATCATTGTATGGTGTGGATAATCTGTATATAGTGTGTGGATAATCTGTATATGGTGTGTGGATAATCTGTGTATTGTGTGGATAATCTGTGTATTGTGTGGATAATCTGTATATAGTGTGTGGATAATCTGTGTATGGTGTGGATAATCTGTATATGGTGTGTGGATAATCTGTATATGATGTGTGGATAATCTGTGTATTGTGTGGATAATCTGTGTATTGTGTGGATAATCTGTATATAGTGTGTGGATAATCTGTGTATGGTGTGGATAATCTGTATATAGTGTGTGGATAATCTGTGTATTGTGTGGATAATCTGTGTATTGTGTGGATAATCTGTATATGGTGTGTGGATAATCTGTGTATTGTGTGGATAATCTGTGTATGGTGTGGATAATCTGTATATGGTGTGTGGATAATCTGTGTATGGTGTGGATAATCTGTGTATTGTGTGGATAATCTGTGTATGGTGTGGATAATCTGTGTATGGTGTGGATAATCTGTGTATGGTGTGGATAATCTGTGTATTGTGTGGATAATCTGTGTATTGTGTGGATAATCTGTATATGGTGTGTGGATAATCTGTGTATGGTGTGGATAATCTGTGTATTGTGTGGATAATCTGTATATAGTGTGTGGATAATCTGTGTATGGTGTGGATAATCTGTGTATTGTGTGGATAATCTGTGTATTGTGTGGATAATCTGTGTATGGTGTGGATAATCTGTGTATTGTGTGGATAATCTGTATATGGTGTGTGGATAATCTGTGTATTGTGTGGATAATCTGTATATGGTGTGTGGATAATCTGTGTATGGTGTGGATAATCTGTGTATGGTGTGGATAATCTGTGTATTGTGTGGATAATCTGTATATAGTGTGTGGATAATCTGTGTATGGTGTGGATAATCTGTGTATGGTGTGGATAATCTGTATATGGTGTGTGGATAATCTGTGTATTGTGTGGATAATCTGTGTATGGTGTGGATAATCTGTGTATGGTGTGGATAATCTGTGTATGGTGTGGATAATCTGTATATAGTGTGTGGATAATCTGTGTATGGTGTGGATAATCTGTGTATGGTGTGGATAATCTGTGTATTGTGTGGATAATCTGTGTATTGTGTGGATAATCTGTATATGGTGTGTGGATAATCTGTGTATGGTGTGGATAATCTGTATATGGTGTGT
The DNA here is from genome assembly GCF_036320965.1 of Panulirus ornatus. Lineage (NCBI taxonomy): Eukaryota > Metazoa > Arthropoda > Malacostraca > Decapoda > Palinuridae > Panulirus > Panulirus ornatus. Next base: position 72,378,759 of record NC_092227.1, on the reverse strand, counting down.
GGATAATCTGTATATAGTGTGTGGATAATCTGTGTATTGTGTGGATAATCTGTATATAGTGTGTGGATAATCTGTGTATTGTGTGGATAATCTGTATATGGTGTGTGGATAATCTGTGTATTGTGTGGATAATCTGTATATAGTGTGTGGATAATCTGTATATGGTGTGTGGATAATCTGTATATAGTGTGTGGATAATCTGTATATAGTGTGTGGATAATCTGTATATAGTGTGTGGATAATCTGTATATGGTGTGTGGATAATCTGTGTATGGTGTGGATAATCTGTATATAGTGTGTGGATAATCTGTATATGGTGTGTGGATAATCTGTGTATTGTGTGGATAATCTGTATATGGTGTGTGGATAATCTGTATATAGTGTGTGGATAATCTGTGTATTGTGTGGATAATCTGTGTATGGTGTGGATAATCTGTATATGGTGTGTGGATAATCTGTGTATGGTGTGGATAATCTGTATATGGTGTGTGGATAATCTGTGTATTGTGTGGATAATCTGTATATGGTGTGTGGATAATCTGTGTATTGTGTGGATAATCTGTGTATTGTGTGGATAATCTGTATATAGTGTGTGGATAATCTGTGTATTGTGTGGATAATCTGTATATGGTGTGTGGATAATCTGTGTATTGTGTGGATAATCTGTGTATGGTGTGGATAATCTGTATATGGTGTGTGGATAATCTGTGTATTGTGTGGATAATCTGTGTATTGTGTGGATAATCTGTGTATGGTGTGGATAATCTGTGTATGGTGTGTGGATAATCTGTATATGGTGTGTGGATAATCTGTGTATGGTGTGGATAATCTGTGTATTGTGTGGATAATCTGTGTATTGTGTGGATAATCTGTGTATTGTGTGGATAATCTGTATATGGTGTGTGGATAATCTGTATATAGTGTGTGGATAATCTGTGTATTGTGTGGATAATCTGTATATAGTGTGTGGATAATCTGTGTATGGTGTGGATAATCTGTGTATTGTGTGGATAATCTGTATATAGTGTGTGGATAATCTGTGTATTGTGTGGATAATCTGTATATAGTGTGTGGATAATCTGTATATGGTGTGTGGATAATCTGTGTATTGTGTGGATAATCTGTATATAGTGTGTGGATAATCTGTATATAGTGTGTGGATAATCTGTATATAGTGTGTGGATAATCTGTATATAGTGTGTGGATAATCTGTATATAGTGTGTGGATAATCTGTGTATTGTGTGGATAATCTGTGTATTGTGTGGATAATCTGTGTATTGTGTGGATAATCTGTATATAGTGTGTGGATAATCTGTATATGGTGTGTGGATAATCTGTATATGGTGTGTGGATAATCTGTGTATTGTGTGGATAATCTGTGTATGGTGTGGATAATCTGTGTATGGTGTGGATAATCTGTGTATTGTGTGGATAATCTGTGTATGGTGTGGATAATCTGTGTATGGTGTGGATAATCTGTATATGGTGTGTGGATAATCTGTGTATTGTGTGGATAATCTGTGTATTGTGTGGATAATCTGTATATAGTGTGTGGATAATCTGTATATGGTGTGTGGATAATCTGTATATAGTGTGTGGATAATCTGTGTATTGTGTGGATAATCTGTGTATTGTGTGGATAATCTGTGTATTGTGTGGATAATCTGTATATAGTGTGTGGATAATCTGTGTATTGTGTGGATAATCTGTATATAGTGTGTGGATAATCTGTATATGGTGTGTGGATAATCTGTGTATTGTGTGGATAATCTGTGTATTGTGTGGATAATCTGTATATGGTGTGTGGATAATCTGTGTATGGTGTGGATAATCTGTGTATTGTGTGGATAATCTGTATATAGTGTGTGGATAATCTGTATATGGTGTGTGGATAATCTGTATATGGTGTGTGGATAATCTGTGTATTGTGTGGATAATCTGTGTATTGTGTGGATAATCTGTGTATTGTGTGGATAATCTGTATATAGTGTGTGGATAATCTGTGTATTGTGTGGATAATCTGTGTATTGTGTGGATAATCTGTGTATTGTGTGGATAATCTGTGTATTGTGTGGATAATCTGTATATAGTGTGTGGATAATCTGTGTATTGTGTGGATAATCTGTGTATTGTGTGGATAATCTGTATATGGTGTGTGGATAATCTGTATATAGTGTGTGGATAATCTGTGTATTGTGTGGATAATCTGTATATGGTGTGTGGATAATCTGTATATGGTGTGTGGATAATCTGTATATAGTGTGTGGATAATCTGTGTATTGTGTGGATAATCTGTGTATTGTGTGGATAATCTGTATATGGTGTGTGGATAATCTGTGTATGGTGTGGATAATCTGTATATAGTGTGTGGATAATCTGTATATGGTGTGTGGATAATCTGTGTATTGTGTGGATAATCTGTGTATTGTGTGGATAATCTGTATATGGTGTGTGGATAATCTGTGTATTGTGTGGATAATCTGTGTATTGTGTGGATAATCTGTATATAGTGTGTGGATAATCTGTATATGGTGTGTGGATAATCTGTATATGGTGTGTGGATAATCTGTGTATTGTGTGGATAATCTGTATATAGTGTGTGGATAATCTGTGTATTGTGTGGATAATCTGTATATGGTGTGTGGATAATCTGTATATAGTGTGTGGATAATCTGTATATGGTGTGTGGATAATCTGTATATGGTGTGTGGATAATCTGTATATTGTGTGGATAATCTGTATATGGTGTGTGGATAATCTGTATATGGTGTGTGGATAATCTGTGTATTGTGTGGATAATCTGTGTATGGTGTGGATAATCTGTATATAGTGTGTGGATAATCTGTGTATTGTGTGGATAATCTGTATATAGTGTGTGGATAATCTGTATATAGTGTGTGGATAATCTGTATATAGTGTGTGGATAATCTGTGTATGGTGTGGATAATCTGTGTATTGTGTGGATAATCTGTATATGGTGTGTGGATAATCTGTATATAGTGTGTGGATAATCTGTATATAGTGTGTGGATAATCTGTGTATGGTGTGGATAATCTGTATATAGTGTGTGGATAATCTGTGTATTGTGTGGATAATCTGTGTATGGTGTGGATAATCTGTATATAGTGTGTGGATAATCTGTGTATGGTGTGGATAATCTGTGTATTGTGTGGATAATCTGTATATGGTGTGTGGATAATCTGTGTATTGTGTGGATAATCTGTGTATGGTGTGGATAATCTGTATATGGTGTGTGGATAATCTGTATATGGTGTGTGGATAATCTGTGTATTGTGTGGATAATCTGTATATGGTGTGTGGATAATCTGTATATAGTGTGTGGATAATCTGTATATAGTGTGTGGATAATCTGTATATAGTGTGTGGATAATCTGTATATAGTGTGTGGATAATCTGTATATAGTGTGTGGATAATCTGTATATAGTGTGTGGATAATCTGTATATAGTGTGTGGATAATCTGTATATGGTGTGTGGATAATCTGTGTATGGTGTGGATAATCTGTGTATGGTGTGGATAATCTGTGTATGGTGTGGATAATCTGTGTATTGTGTGGATAATCTGTGTATTGTGTGGATAATCTGTATATAGTGTGTGGATAATCTGTGTATGGTGTGGATAATCTGTATATAGTGTGTGGATAATCTGTATATGGTGTGTGGATAATCTGTGTATTGTGTGGATAATCTGTATATAGTGTGTGGATAATCTGTGTATTGTGTGGATAATCTGTATATAGTGTGTGGATAATCTGTGTATTGTGTGGATAATCTGTATATGGTGTGTGGATAATCTGTGTATTGTGTGGATAATCTGTATATGGTGTGTGGATAATCTGTATATGGTGTGTGGATAATCTGTATATAGTGTGTGGATAATCTGTGTATTGTGTGGATAATCTGTATATAGTGTGTGGATAATCTGTGTATTGTGTGGATAATCTGTATATAGTGTGTGGATAATCTGTATATAGTGTGTGGATAATCTGTGTATTGTGTGGATAATCTGTGTATGGTGTGGATAATCTGTATATAGTGTGTGGATAATCTGTATATAGTGTGTGGATAATCTGTGTATTGTGTGGATAATCTGTATATAGTGTGTGGATAATCTGTGTATTGTGTGGATAATCTGTGTATTGTGTGGATAATCTGTGTATTGTGTGGATAATCTGTGTATTGTGTGGATAATCTGTGTATGGTGTGGATAATCTGTGTATTGTGTGGATAATCTGTGTATTGTGTGGATAATCTGTGTATTGTGTGGATAATCTGTATATAGTGTGTGGATAATCTGTGTATTGTGTGGATAATCTGTATATAGTGTGTGGATAATCTGTATATAGTGTGTGGATAATCTGTATATAGTGTGTGGATAATCTGTGTATTGTGTGGATAATCTGTGTATTGTGTGGATAATCTGTATATGGTGTGTGGATAATCTGTGTATTGTGTGGATAATCTGTGTATGGTGTGGATAATCTGTGTATTGTGTGGATAATCTGTATATAGTGTGTGGATAATCTGTGTATTGTGTGGATAATCTGTGTATTGTGTGGATAATCTGTGTATTGTGTGGATAATCTGTATATAGTGTGTGGATAATCTGTGTATTGTGTGGATAATCTGTGTATTGTGTGGATAATCTGTGTATTGTGTGGATAATCTGTGTATTGTGTGGATAATCTGTGTATTGTGTGGATAATCTGTGTATTGTGTGGATAATCTGTGTATTGTGTGGATAATCTGTATATAGTGTGTGGATAATCTGTATATAGTGTGTGGATAATCTGTGTATGGTGTGGATAATCTGTGTATGGTGTGGATAATCTGTATATAGTGTGTGGATAATCTGTATATGGTGTGTGGATAATCTGTGTATGGTGTGGATAATCTGTATATAGTGTGTGGATAATCTGTATATGGTGTGTGGATAATCTGTATATGGTGTGTGGATAATCTGTGTATTGTGTGGATAATCTGTGTATGGTGTGGATAATCTGTGTATTGTGTGGATAATCTGTATATAGTGTGTGGATAATCTGTGTATTGTGTGGATAATCTGTATATAGTGTGTGGATAATCTGTGTATGGTGTGGATAATCTGTATATAGTGTGTGGATAATCTGTATATAGTGTGTGGATAATCTGTGTATTGTGTGGATAATCTGTATATGGTGTGTGGATAATCTGTGTATTGTGTGGATAATCTGTGTATTGTGTGGATAATCTGTATATAGTGTGTGGATAATCTGTGTATTGTGTGGATAATCTGTGTATTGTGTGGATAATCTGTATATAGTGTGTGGATAATCTGTATATAGTGTGTGGATAATCTGTATATAGTGTGTGGATAATCTGTGTATTGTGTGGATAATCTGTGTATTGTGTGGATAATCTGTATATGGTGTGTGGATAATCTGTATATGGTGTGTGGATAATCTGTGTATGGTGTGGATAATCTGTATATAGTGTGTGGATAATCTGTATATAGTGTGTGGATAATCTGTGTATGGTGTGGATAATCTGTGTATGGTGTGGATAATCTGTGTATTGTGTGGATAATCTGTGTATTGTGTGGATAATCTGTGTATGGTGTGGATAATCTGTATATAGTGTGTGGATAATCTGTGTATGGTGTGGATAATCTGTGTATTGTGTGGATAATCTGTGTATTGTGTGGATAATCTGTGTATGGTGTGGATAATCTGTGTATTGTGTGGATAATCTGTGTATGGTGTGGATAATCTGTATATAGTGTGTGGATAATCTGTGTATGGTGTGGATAATCTGTGTATGGTGTGGATAATCTGTGTATGGTGTGGATAATCTGTATATGGTGTGTGGATAATCTGTGTATTGTGTGGATAATCTGTGTATTGTGTGGATAATCTGTGTATTGTGTGGATAATCTGTATATGGTGTGGATAATCTGTATATAGTGTGTGGATAATCTGTGTATTGTGTGGATAATCTGTATATAGTGTGTGGATAATCTGTGTATTGTGTGGATAATCTGTGTATTGTGTGGATAATCTGTATATAGTGTGTGGATAATCTGTATATGGTGTGTGGATAATCTGTATATAGTGTGTGGATAATCTGTGTATGGTGTGGATAATCTGTATATAGTGTGTGGATAATCTGTGTATGGTGTGGATAATCTGTATATAGTGTGTGGATAATCTGTGTATTGTGTGGATAATCTGTGTATTGTGTGGATAATCTGTGTATGGTGTGGATAATCTGTATATAGTGTGTGGATAATCTGTATATGGTGTGTGGATAATCTGTGTATTGTGTGGATAATCTGTATATGGTGTGTGGATAATCTGTGTATGGTGTGGATAATCTGTGTATGGTGTGGATAATCTGTATATAGTGTGTGGATAATCTGTGTATGGTGTGGATAATCTGTATATGGTGTGTGGATAATCTGTGTATTGTGTGGATAATCTGTGTATGGTGTGGATAATCTGTATATAGTGTGTGGATAATCTGTGTATGGTGTGGATAATCTGTATATAGTGTGTGGATAATCTGTGTATTGTGTGGATAATCTGTATATGGTGTGTGGATAATCTGTATATGGTGTGTGGATAATCTGTATATAGTGTGTGGATAATCTGTATATGGTGTGTGGATAATCTGTATATGGTGTGTGGATAATCTGTATATGGTGTGTGGATAATCTGTATATAGTGTGTGGATACTTATTATGACACCTGCCAGCGGCAGGAAGACAGGTAATACTGTACGACTGACAATAGAAAAGAATTATCACTAACGCCGTCAAGCAGTAAACAAGCTCATAGTCGGGATAGTACATTGTTAAAGTCGACCTTAAAACAAATTTGGCAGAACAGGATAACAGTCTATGGCAGCATGCGACTCCCCGTTGTTTCGACTGCAGAGAGATGTGAGTTCATCTTCGAACCTCTTGTCTTAAGTGTGGAAACAATGACAATAACTGCATGAAATGTGAAAAATAGTAAAGTGAATCAATTTCTGTCTACATCTGCAACCATGGAGGAAGGTATTCGTCTGTCTCATTTGTCGCAATTTTGACATTAAATGAAGAAAGAGAATGTTAACAATCCCTGCAGAATTGAAGAGGGAATTCCGTCAGATCCTACAAAAATGAACAAAAAAGTTGTCATTTCCGACAAAGTGGAGAGATCAGTTATTACATAAATTGAGAGAAGATGCTAACAATTCCTACAGAAATGAAGTGAGGAAATGTGGAGTATGGTTTACGTGATACATGATCGTGCTAGCTGCGTAGACAGTTAACAAAATGTGCTGAGAAAACTCATGATCAAGAGGTAGACACTTCTGGGAACATCTCAGCAATCTCCAGCGATCATGATCGACACACCATGTGTGTATTTGGCGGAAACCGCACCGAGCTGACCACAAACTCGAAAGACCTAGTTATAAAGAACTGTGTTCGTGCTGTTTCACTCTCATCATATCCTTCCTTGCCAACATATTGTGTCAGCGTTGGGAAAAGAAGTTAACGTTGCATCGACTGTGTCTGAACCATGCTGACGGAGGAACATCCTAGCCACAATCCCAAAGTCATTGCAAGGTTCTGTTGCGCTCTAGGGCTCCACGATCTCAGGAAACATCAATACTGACCAAGAGTTGCAGTGAATATCAGGATATTGTTCACCAACTCTCCACTGAACTAGAAAAGAAAGTGGGACTAGCGTATATGACGAACCACCACCACCATTCACTAATGAGGAGGCAACACCAAATATCGTTAGTAACTTGTATGATCCTGTCAGTGTTGAGATGGAGGTCACCTCCTGAAGATGTTCATGCTGAAGTGGTAATGATTCTTCGTCTTACATAACGGACACTGAGCGCAGCGAAATTATGCCTGATGCTGGGTAGATTACTAACATCACTGATTGGAAATTCTCTGTTTATGGTAATTTATCAGTTTGGCTATACATCGCGACTTGCTTTAGATATGTCTTATGTTTGGCAGTGCTGTATGTTTAGAGAAATCAGCGTAAACAGCTGGGTGTGATTTGGATCATCATATCTTATTTTACGATATAAGGGGATTGTGGCGATGTTTAATCTATCTAAAAGTTTGTGAAATACTTATTAAAAAAAAAAGAATAAAACATAAAATTATACAAAATGTTCCTGGTAACCCAGATTTATTCTTGTATTCTGGTGGGAGTATATCAGACACACCCATCTCGTCAGCGGATGTAAACAAACACGACAGACAAAGTAGCAGTTCCCGCCACCGCCCAACCTCCACACTAGCAACCATTTCACGCAGCCCTCAGCAGCAAACGACATTAGTAAGAGTATTATCTACCCAAACTCTCAACTGTAAAGTAAAAATTTTCACGGGTTCCGGTAAACTGATAAGTTACTCTATCATGTGTGGTCTCCCGGTAGAACCAAGCTCTTCAAATCGTGTGATTAGCATAACTGTCAGTAGGACACGCGAGGGAGGCGGAGAGCCAAGATGAAACAAAAGCTGCCGTCGGTAAAAGACCAGGATGATACGGTTGGCTGTATGTACGTACGTGTGTGTGTGTGTGTGTGTGTGTCGATCTACAGTTTAATTGTCATGCAATTGTATAAGGGATTAATTATGGAAAGTCCTTCGGGCGTTCGCGTCATACGCCCTGTATATTGCCTGTAACATCTGCCATAATTTGCATATCATGCATGTTGTAATATAATACCTGAAACGCAGGTTCTTGTTTCTCTTGCACAGTTACGATTATATCATTAGCTGCAAATGAGCAAATCAATACGGATCTGCAATAGTTCTCTGTCAATCACTATGTCCTTTTTTAAACATTTACGAGTGTTACATTTTTTGTTTCGTACAGATGTAATATGTTGCTCTATGCTTTATGAAATCCCCAAGAAATCTTTCATATAATCACCAATCATTAAACCTGACAACATACCTTTATTATGACCTATATTAGTCACCGATCAGGAAATACAATGATGTGTATGACAAAATTAGTATAGCAAAGACATTAAGAAAACTAGACTTCCGTTTTTTAAAGAGGCACAGAGCAAGGGACGATATGACAGAGGAGCACAAAGGAAAAAAAATGTAAAAGAATAAGAGAGAGTACGTAACAATAGACTTGTCTAATTCAATTATACTCAAGCTTGTTAAAGAAACAAATGAACTCTGGTATGGACACAGTGGTGGACGCATGAGAGAAAGAGGACGCCAAGCGAAGCCACAAACGCTGATTTGCTGGGAAGTTTCAAACACTTGTATATACACATGACAAAGAACGGCTGGCTGTAAGCAACAGCTGCCCTCGTGTGGGTCAGTTGGCTACATAGAGGCACCTGCTGTGTCTGTGGACCACCTTCAGCATATATCCAATATCATATCGGGCCTGAAATCTCAATTAAGAACAAATTTCACCACCCAACCCTTACTAGAGGTAGTACTTTGGTAAAATGTATCTATTTACTTATCCATTTATCATTTGTGGACCACTGAAAAAGGGGCCATGAACCACCGGTTAAGAACCCTTGTTCCTCAATTTCCTATATCATTACAGAGAGGTGAAAATACGTTCTACTGCAATTTTTTTTTTTTTTTTAGCTTTGAAGAAATCTTAATGCATTGAGTCAGCTGACGACCTTCTTTGACTCGTTCTGTCGACCGTCACCCATCATTATTTTTGGCACTGAAAACGACATCCAACGCCTATAACTAGAGAGGTCTTGTTAGACCAGTGATAAAATACCCAGTCTGATCGTCGACAGTTCGTGTGCTCGAAACGCAAAGGTTTTTTGGGGGAACATGACAGAAGTGAATTACGTTACTTGATTCTAAGTAGACTTTAACATCTGTTATGTAGACAGAATTATGAGGAGGTTGACCAGTTCCTATAAAGGTGTGTAAACACGACCCAGCCAGACCAACGGTTGTGTAGTTACACCACCAGGTGCCGGTTGACATACATCTGTCGTGTCGTTTCCGTACAGTAAGGATGCCTGGGTGTAAACAGAAACTGCCTCAAATGGGCCAATAAGCCTCATGCAATTTCCATTATTACGTTCCTATTTGACCTTTAATCAGCTGAAAAATGTTCGGCAAACAACAATCGACTTATCGGATTAGTTGAAGAATGATCGTTAAACGGACTACATGTGATATGTATTATTCAGCTTAAACATGATCGCTAAAACAATTCAACGTATGACAGTCATCTGAAACATGATCTTTGACCAGCGCTGGCCATATAACCTATAATTACCTAAAACACGATTACCAGAGTTCAGTATATGACCCATGATAAAGTGAAACGACCGCTAAACACCGTTCCACATATAACCTCTGATCACTCGAACATAATTGCCTAACGGTGCTCCCTACTGGGGCGCACCGAAGGTCGGGCGGGGAGGTGACAGGGCGATCAGCCTACTCTTCTCCCCTTGAGCTATATAGATGCACATGATGATAGAACTACGTCATCTGTTACGTAGATATAGATAAGGGAAACAACAGGATAGATGCAGTTCAGATTGAAAAGGCGCACAAGTTTTCGAAACAAAAATCTTACCTCAAGCTACTTAAGGTAAGAGAATGAAATGATTGGAATGAAATATGGAAATCTATGTCCTACAATGGTAGACCCGTAGGTGACCTCTGCTCTGAAGGAATGCAACAGCAACTGCTTACAGGTCAGGATTCGACCATTCAGACCGTAACCAGAGCCACGTCAGGGATCATAGTCTGATTTACGAAGACTGAAAACCTTGTGACGTCATTACCGTTTCCGACACCCTGTGTTTTAAGTTAGGTTTAAGTTGGTTTTGTTAATTCAGGTTTGATTTGGTCTTGATTGTTTTTCTGATGGTTTTTGATATCTTTTTGACGATTTTGACCTTCATTTCTATCGGAAATCATTGATTTTTGTGATTTTCCTCTCCATCCAAAACCCCGTTCCCAATGGGGACTTCCCATTATCGTAGAATAAATGGGGGATATCTTACATGATGAGATAAGGGTCAGAATCGTGCAAAACATAGCAAAAAATCATCAAAACAACACATTCTCAACCACCAAACAAGTGGTTGTCTGAAACTGTAATTTCACAGTTTTACGATACGAAATGCTTTTATACTCCTCTATAAATGGTCACAAGTCTTATAATAAACTCACATCTGTACAACAGCTATATCTAACTTCGTAAATACTTGACTACTATCAGTCTTTTAATTCAACATTAAGATAATTCTACAAGCGCTAAATTCTTTGAACATACGTTGATGCTAGCTAGAGTGGCCACGGTGAGCAGTAACCACAGTATATGAACACTACAAAACGCTTCACGAACACGCAAGGGAGAATGATGCGTTGTGACGTTTCCTTTTATCTTTTCATTTGGGCGAGTTGGTAACTACCCTCCCCTCCCCCCCTCCCCCCACACACGCACCACCCCCCACTTCCCTATAAAGACCAGTTCCTAGGACACCATAATGCTTCATCCCACGTCATCACTTGAAACATAATCACCAAACACTGTTAGTTAAACATATTCAAATCATTCGAAACATGATCACTAACAAACATGAGAACCTTACCTACCAGCTGCAACATGATCGCTAAATAGATGAATAGATAGTGATTTCTGGTACTTACCCTCCGCTGCCCGTCAGGTGTCGTACTTGGAAAACCATCAGTTGCGAATTACGTCACGTTCGGGAAAATGAATCACTTTTATAAACTTTCCAACAACTCACACAGGCTATTCAGATCCTGTATATATATTTTCTGAAGTCTATATTCAATCAGTCTATTTTTCATTTCACCGTAATGTCCACCATTTACTATAATCAACATTTGTCGCAATGTTTCGACCACATCATTCACTAGTTACTGTGTTCATTAACATATCCACCATATCGTTCACCACTAACTGTATATAACAATGTTTCACAAATGGTTTACCATCTTCTTCACCAATATGTTACAATATTTTCACCATATTACTCGCCAGCCTTGACAGAGGAATATTTCGACCACACTATTCACCAATCAATGTGCAATATTGCTGCCATATAGTTGGCCAGTTACAATGTTTCTTCCTTACTGTTGATTTATCACTAAATTTAGAGTATTTCTACTTTACTCTTCAGTCTTGATGATAAAAATTATTCCATTGCATTGTTCACAAGTCACTATAGATGCAATATCTCCATGATATTGTTTAGCCAATCACTATAGTTGCAATATTCCCATCATATCGCTCACTAATCACTAATGCAATATTTCCATGATAATGTTCAACAATCACTATAGTTACAATATTCCCATCATATCGTTCACTAATCACTAATGCAATATTTCCATGATATTGTTCACCAATCACTATAGTTGCAGTATTCCCATCATATCGTTCACTAATCACTAATGCAATATTTCCATGATATTGTTTAGCAATCACTATAGTTGCAATATTCCCATCATATCGTTCACTAATCACTAATGCAATATTTCCATGATATTGTTCACCAATCACTATAGTTTCATATTCCCATTATACCGTTCACAAATCACTAATTATATCGTTCACTAATCACAATGATGCAACATGGCGCCATTAATTTCATCAATCACTATGACTGCAGTATCTCCATCATGTTCATCAACCACACGTCAGTGCAATATATTCACTATAAAGTTCACCAATCACAATAGTTGCAATATGTCCTCCATAATGCATACCAGTTCCTTGCTTCAATCGGAGGCAGATATTTTGATTACGGTTGTATGTGCAGTATTGAGCAGCGCGTGCACAACCCCGCCATCTTCCTGCAAGTAATTCAAAATCATGTATTTGCACATACGTGGCTGACGATCACGCATGCGCCAAAGATTGCTTCACTCAAAATGAATCTTTGTCAGACTGTTCTTCCTTCTCGAGTATCATCTGAAACAAACAAATAAACTATAATCACAACATTTTCCTATTCGCCATGAAGAACGAAAAGAATAATGAAGACAAGGTAAAAATAAGACATTAATTATCTGTTTCAAAAAAGAAAATTGATTCAAAGCTCAAGTTGCTGTTCCGAAACATTATCGAAGCAAAACATGGACACGGGCAAGAGCTCTGTTTTCCGAAGACTTATATCGATTTCCGATGAATCTTAAGAATCTTCTTTCGCACAACCATAGATATTTGTAGGAGTCATGATGATAATTGCAACAACTTTTCCTCAATAGGCAACACATGAAACTCCTAAAAGACTTTTCTCGTCCCTGCAACTCATCGATCATGAAACACTGTTTGGGGAGGCGACTGTTGCAGGTACCGCCATGACTGCTTTTACCGGGGCAGGCACGACCGGACGATGCTCTGGTGCCGACCAGGACCTTACTGGAGTGGATGGTCAACTCAATATCTAAATAGATTCACAGACAAAGCATTCACTAAATTTCCGATGAACAGGTTTTCCTATTATTCTAATTAGCGTCCGATTTATTCTGTCGTATGAGATTCGTAAAGCTAAACCACTTTCACTGAGATTTTGCCTTAATGAAATACACACCATTGGAATCACATCGTGTTTACACTTTCACTGGGAGATGCTTAACCGATTTATTTACACTGAAACCCAAGTTGATAACAGATGGATCTTCTTAAGACAAGGGTGAGTAACAGGCTGACGAATCCTTGACAGTAATAACACAATTACATTGCTTTAATCCTTATCTTCAAGTCCACAATCACTCGTGTTATACCTGTGCGTTGTAAAAGACCATCGCCTGTTCCATAAAGCAAGTGTTCTGCTTTATATCTCAAGTGAGTTCTGGGTGGAAATGTTGACGTTTTCCGAGGGGTCGGCCGAGGCAGGTTAATAAGGCAACCAGCGATCTGACCATCAGTCCAGTAGTTTCAGAGGATGATCATGGACGAGCGAAAGGTTCATGCTGGGAGGTGACACCTCGAATGTGAGACAAATACTCCATATTGAGGTGTTTCAAACCCTGTAACGTCTCCACTTCCGTCATAGAATTGTTTGATCAAGTAAGTAATGTAAGGGTAGGAGATATGAGTGGAAATAAAAAGTGTGTGGTTGAGAAAGCAGAAGAGGGTGCGTTGAAATGGTTTGGGCATACGAAGAGAATGAGTGAGAAAAGGTTACCAAAGAGGATTTATGTGTCAGAGATGGAGGGAACAAGGAGAAACGGGAGACCAAACTGGAGATAGAAAGATGGAGTGAAAATGATTTTGAGTGATCGCGGCCTGAACATACAGGAGGGTGAGAGGCGTGCACGGAATAGAGTGAATTAGAACGATTTGGTATACCGGGGTCGATGTGCTGTCAGTGGACTGAACCAGGGCATGTGAAACGTCTTGGATAAACCATGGAGGGGTCTGTGAGGCCTGGATGTGGATAGGGAGCTGTGGTTTCGGTGAATTACACATAACAGCAAGAGAATGGAGGTGAGGGGATGTGGCCTTTATTCGTATGTTTTCTGACGCTACCTCGCTAACACGAGGGGAGAGAGAGAGAGAGAGAGAGAGAGAGAGAGAGAGAGAGAGAGAGAGAGAGAGAGAGAGAGAGAGAGAGAGAGAGAGTGGCGATGCTGTTTCCTGTGGGATGGGGTGACACCCGGAATGGATAAGTTATGAGTATAAAACTTTACTTCCCTGTTATCAGCAAGTAGTACTGAAATTTTTAGAATTTTCACCAACCATTATTTACTCCACAATGACGTCATGTTAAGGTCTTCCTGAAGTCTCCCACAGTTAGAATGAGACCATGTCATCAAGAAATTTACTTTTTTTTTCATGAGGATAATTTTGAAAATATTTCTTCCACTACCACTATCCTCTTTATCACATCATTCACTTAGCTTTTTTCAGTAAATAATTCCTTTATTTCTTCATAAGAGCTGAAGAACTGTTGATTATTTCCTCATTATTCACTTACTTATTGCTCATCTGCTCATCTTCTATTTCACCTCAAGATTTGCTCAGATTATTCATACCATCTGTATATCATAAGCTCAGCGCTTAATAATAGTCTTCGGAATATATATATACTCACCCTATAATCAAATATTACTCAAGTATTCCCTTATCTAAACCTACACCTACTCCCTCTAGCATCACCGACACAACATAGTCTAAATTTTACGTCATTGAGTCTTTGACTATTCGTCCTCCTATGAATTTGTGCTTTTATCTGTTTTCTTTTGCCGCCAAAACTGATCTTGTTAGTTTTGTATTAAATCTTGTATACTTGTTTTTTTATGTATTTGTAGGTGATTTTCGTGTTTTCGTGACGTTTTCATTGTTCGTGTGCGTAATCTCTTCCGTGTATATACATATTGTGTAAACCCCATGGTAAGATACTATGAATATAATCTTGAAGCTCTTACGCTTCTCTCTTCTCCTGAGAGTCAAAGATATTATCGTTGAGATTCGTCAGTTCTGGTGCGTGAAATGACCGTATCATTGTTTCCCCAAGAAGAACTATGCAACCGTGTTATAGCTTCCTGCACGAACCACCTCTCAACACCAGGAAAAAAAAAATTGCTGGAAATTTATGGGTGTTTGTTGGTTCTCTCAGGGTAGCATCATGTTATCAAATCCAGTGTCTTCTGCTGCCACTGGTGGCTGCTCATGCAGTCCATGTTACCTCGTACATCAGCTCACCACAACGAAGGTAAAGAACCCACTAGTGTTCCTCTGATGATTTACAAGCAAGAGGCCATATAGCTTAAGAATTATGGTCTCATATAATTTGCCAGACTTCGTGTGTCTTGAGAATTTGATGCTGCACAAAAACTGAGCAAGAAATGTACGTAAGAAATAATTTCTTACAAATGTGAGACACGTTTCGAGAATTCAGTATGGTAGAGGCTCGAATCCTGCTGTTGGAGGGTATTATGTGTTCTCTGAAAGCATGTGCTCATTGCATTATCTATCTGTCTATCTCTCTATCTATCTATCTATCAAGTTTCTCCAGTGGTTTGCTGGCGTACGGTCGAGTAATCTTATGTATCATGACGTCACGTGACCTGCAACATGACTCGTGTCGACTCTGTCATCCCGTTTTCTTCAATCTATCATTAGTATTCTTAAATGACTTCCTTCTTGTTACTGCAACACTCTGTGGCCTGCAGGATCAAGCAGTGGGTATCCCTGGGTGAATGCCTACCTCTCTGCATCAATGGACTCGCCCAGCCGGGATGGTCGCTTGTGCGTCTTGGTCTGACTCGATCACGTAAGAGGTACAGAGGGAGGTGTTGGGCACAGCCCAGCTGGCAAGCACAATGGAGGAACCAGCGAAGCTAAAATGGCTATCCTTTTCAATATCACATTCAAGAATATTTTTATTTGCCGCTAAATACACACACACACACACACACACACACACACACACACACACACCCGCACACGTCCAGGATGGGTTCATGGTACCGGAATCAATGAGCGTGAAACAGCTTTGGATCCTCTTCTTTGAAGCTTCTGCTCCACTCATTTGTTCCCGTACATCCTGCTGGACCAGTTGTTTATCTTTTTTCTTTGCAGAACCAACAACTAAACGTATATGACTGAATCACTTTCTGGAATTTGTATATATCTATTTTACTTCATATTTTGTCTATTCGTTTTCCAAAAAAGCTGATTACACCTTTGCCATCTATCTTTCTCTATCTATCTACTATCTATCTATCTGTCTATCTATCTATCTATCTATCCATCTATCTATCTATCTATCTATCTATCTATCTATATATATATATATATATATATATATATATATATATATATATATATATATATATATATATATATATATATATATATATATATAAGAGAGATGTGTGGAAATAAAAAGAGCGTGGTTGAGAGAGCAGAAGAGGGTGTTTTGAAATGGTTTGGGCACATGGAGAGAATGAGTGAGGAAAGATTGACCAAGAGGATATATGTGTCGGAGGTGGAGGGAACGAGGAGAAGAGGGAGACCAAATTGGAGGTGGAAAGATGGAGTGAAAAAGATTTTGTGTGATCGGGGCCTGAACATGCAGGAGGGTGAAAGGAGGGCAAGGAATAGAGTGAATTGGAGCGATGTGGTATACAGGGGTTGACGTGCTGTCAGTGGATTGAGTCGGGGCATGTGAAGCGTCTGGGGTAAACCATGGAAAGCTGTGTAGGTATGTATATTTGCGTGTGTGGACGTGTGTATGTACATGTGTATGGGGGGGGGGGGTTTGGGCCATTTCTTTCGTCTGTTTCCTTGCGCTACCTCGCAAACGCGGGAGACAGCGACAAAGTATAAAAAAAAAAAAAATATATGTATACGTTGAGATGTATAGGTATGTATATGTGCGTGTGTGGACGTGTATGTATATACATGTGTATGTGGGTGGGTTGGGCCATTTTTCGTCTGTTTCCTTGTGCTACCTCGCTAATGTGGGAGACAGCGACAAAGGATGATAAAAAAAAAAAAAATATATATATATATATATATATATATATATATATATATATATATATATCGATGGACAGACAAATGTATGTACACCACGGGTCGGCAACCTCAAATGAATAAAACAAACTGCAGCTACAGACCACTGAGTCCAAACGAGGCTGTTTGTGGAAGAGATTAGGTAATCAGTGATTAATGTGGTACGAGTAGAAAGACCCAGAGATCTTTCAAATAGAATGACCTGTAAACTTATCGTATACATAACATTATCAGTCGTAGATTTGAAAGGAATTATTCGTTGAGTCTGTGAATAAACGTATTTATGGTATAGCTTTCAACTACTCTAACTGGTAAATCGTTCCATATGTTGATAAGCCTTTTAAAGAAAAATGCTTCGCCTCATTTGAGTTAAACGTTTAACCAACGAGTTTATATCCACCACCGCGATTGATATCAGACGAACCTGTCCTTAAGTAGTCCGTGAGACAGAGTTTATCGAAACCTGTAATCATTTTGAATATTTGTATTTGAACATCTCATAATCTTTTTTCTATGATAAATTCAATGCTTTTATTTCTCTTTCATTGGATATATTTCTCAAGCTGGGTTCTTCTTGGTGACTCTCCTCTGTACCCTCTCCATTATCTCTATATCTTTCCTCAAGTATGATGACCCAAACTAGACACAATATTCCAGATGGGGGACGCTCCAGTGAGTTGCAAAGAGGGAGACTAATTTCCTGAAACATATATTCGATAGCCCAGTTATGAATCCAAGAATTTTGTTCCCCTTTTTATTGCTTCTGTACACTGTTCACTTGACTTTAGGTCACCAGAGAGTATCACATACAAGTCCTTACTCAGAATTAACTTTTGTAAGGCAACAGAATTCATACCATAGCTTGTCTTTTCATTTCTACCACCGATATGTAAAACTTTGCACTTATCAATATTCATTCGTTCATTTGCCACCTGTTGGCCCATTCCATTTAGTTTGTCTGTATCAGTTAGAAGCTGCAGACATTCAGTCCGTCCTTTATTATTTTGGTTCTGGTGGTGACATTCTGGTAGGCGTTATGATTGTCTCTCTGTTGTTATTATATAAATCACAACACGTCCCTGAATCAACGACATCTCAACACTAACGCCAAGATAATGCAATCGGGAAATACGAAGGAGAGTTTTATGCCTTTTACTGTATTGTAGTAATGCGTCCAGGATTATGTTTCTAGGAAACACAACGTGTGTCCTCGAGTCAACCTCTGTTGTCACCATCAAGAATACATTTTCCCAAAGTGTGATCAAAGCTGCACATGGACAGAATCCGACTTCATATCTACAACAGAACAAAGCTCCATCAATCTATGTACTCGAACACAACGTCTTACTCTTAAAATACACTCAAGATAAACCAAGAGGAAAGAAAAGGGGAAAACAAATAAAAAGAAGAAAAAGGAAAAATCGCCCGCGTAAATTCTGTCAAGTTGAAAGAAGATTCACCAGGATGAGTAATTCTGGAGTGAGACAACTTCCTGAGGCATCAACCTGTCCCCGGACATCACGCTAGCTGCTCCTCCGGTCTACACAACCCATAACCATCCTCGCCACCAGCCACCATTACACGTTACCAGAGCGAGACACCCTCCTCCCCCAACCCCAGGGAACGTATTACAATACTCAGCGCCACGTTTCCGTAAAGGAAGATGAGCATCTCCGCTTTTCCTGTTGTTATCTGACCTTCCATCAGGTTGCACGCCTCATGTAACACCAACCAGCGCCGCTCTTGCAGATCTTGGCTCCTAGATCAAGGCGGACTTTGCTTCTGGACTTGTCATTAAATGTGTGTGTGTGTGTGTGTGTGTGTGTGTGTGTGTGTGTGTGTGTGTGTGTGTTGGGGGGGAAGGAGAAAGTGAGGCAACTTTAATTCTTTGTCCAGTTAAATGTGCACTATCTTTTTTTGTTATTTCAATATCATTATAACTTAATGATCTTTCTCCTTCTGCAGGGTTGACGGCATTCGAAAAATTGACGGAAATGGACTACCGAGGCTCCACCTACTACACCATCAGGAACCTGTCGCTGTGGGAGTGCCAGGGCTGGTGCAGGGAGGAACCTGAATGTGCTGCTGCCTCTTTCAGGTACGTCGCAACCCTTCTCGTCTTCCTCCTCCTCCTCCTTGTAAGGGACCGTTGTCCAGTCAGGCCGAAAATTCAAGTAGAAGACTGGAAAGCAGTCTCACAGCACAGCGTGTGACATTCATTAAGATTTTACCATTATATGCTCCTATTCAAGTTATGTTCCTGCTTCATTCTACCATCTGTCAAAGTCAAAATTGTGGGCTCTGTCATCATCATTCCTTTTCTAGACATCATGCATGTTATACCGATGTTTGAAACAACCTGAACTTACTGATGACGTACTGGGTATCTCAGTTCTACCACTGTAAGTGTGAGTCTTCGAGCTGATGGTCGTAACACCTTTTCTTCTTTTCCCTCAGCTTCGTAATGAACCCCCTGGCGCCGGTGCAGGAGACGCTGTGTCTGCTGCAGAACGAGACTATGGCCGCCAACCCGTCGTCGCAGCCTCAGCGAGCCTTCTCCCTCTACTATATGGTCAAGCTCAGCATCAGGACCGGTGAGTACCCAACATGTTTGTGCTGACGGGTGAGGGGCACCGGCAGGGGCGTCATCCTCCTGGGTGCGCGGGTGATGGGCGCAGCGTCTGCCACTCAGGCAGTAGTTTGGTAGTGTGACTCATATTCCTTGTTTCAGACCGGACTGCAATAACGCGAGTAGAATATGATCACTAGAGATACGATCATTGATAAGTTAGAAAGGGACTTTCGTATGATTAATCTTCGTCATCTAAACATCATAACCCTAGTAATCTGTTGGTCTGGCGGCAATACGTAACTCTTCAACAGACACATTATTAGTTTCCTAATCACTCGTTGTTTCACAGTCATGTAAAATGGACTGGTAAATAACATTTACTTTTTTCTGGAAAAAGATATGTATATGACACCTGATAACATGAATATTGCCGCCGATGTGAACCCTGATGCACATCTGACTGTGTGGGTGAGGAAGCGGCCCACGGAAAGTCTTCCGAAATATCAAACGTTTTGGTCTAATGACAGTAAACCCGGTGGTGTGTGTGTGTGTGTGTGTGTGTGTGTGTGTGTGTGTGTGTGTGTGTGTGTGTGTGTGTGTGATTTATAGACACAGCTGTACAGCGGAAACGTTCTAGGCAATGAAAAAAAAATATTACAGTTGATGATAGGAGAGATGGAGGGGGGGAGATGATGTGGTACAGTCAAACGAAATCCTTAAACCGTAGTCATTGTGTTCGTGGACGAGGGAAGGTCGTAGAACCTTCGTGGACAAAGCAGCTGTCGTTACTCAACGTCCAGACTGAAGCTCCAGTGTACTGATGGCCACGGCGTCTCCCACGGCAGGTGCTGGGTGAACTCCCTTGCGTTTAACACCCTGTCTTGCTCCCTCCTACTGTTAAACCTGAACATCAGCACTTCACATTTGCGCTGAGCTCACAACATTTTCATTTACTTCGTGCGATTAGGTGACAGTAGATGCATCAGACAGACTAAAACCGTTTTACGAAATTCAGTTCCGCTCCCTCCGTCACGACCCACATCGTTCAACGTCGCACACAGAGGCATGAGCAAAATACATGATCCGTCGTCAGGTTCTGCATGATTTCTTAAGCTTCGTCCAAGTCTCATAACTACCCAGGAAGGACACTAGCAAACGTGAGGGGTAACTTGGGGGGGAGGTACGCTACCGGATATCTCATACGGTACAGATGTTTAATTTGAGAGTCGTGACCTCAGTTTCCGGAGGTCCTGGGGTGAGGCCCGTCCCACTAGGTCACCCAGAGGCCAAAAAGCCAATACGTGATGTGGGTGTTCCTGTACTCTCGGCGTGGGGCCGTCCCACGCCCGGGACCTCTCCTACAATCCCATGGATTTTTTAAAACCAAGAACTGACTGGACAGACTCACTTACCCAGGTTTTTGGTTCTTTAAAAAGATGAGTGAACGAGGACCATCAAGCAGCACTGCAGCTTTAAGAAAAGTCAGGAAATAATATCTGAAAAAAAATACATTCACCAGAAATATAGAATTTAGCCCAACATCACGTTTCTGGTGCTCATTTTCAAGCCATCTGGCCCCAGGTATCACGTCAGAGTGACCATTTTATATCCGTGGTTTTGTTCTAAATCATCGTCTCGCACTTCGCTGACCAAGAGAACGAGTCTTGGGTGGGAGGGCTTCCTGACCGAGCGCCCGGCTGGAGGGTGAGGGTGAACGCTGGGAGGTAATGCGTGGGAGAGGTCGCCAACCCTCCTGCAGTACAGGACAGTTTCCTCTGAACCACAGTTATCCACTACAGCTGAAGGTGTACAGTGCGGCTACACACGCTAATGTCGGACATATTAAAGCGGTGCGGTGGTGCGCCTCAGCGACAGTCGTCGGACAAAAAATGGAAATTGAATCGGTAAAGAAAATAGAATTTTGAAACTTCGTAAGTTCTTTTAGATTCTGTTCTTTTTTTTTTTTCCTATAATCATCTGTCAGCAACCACTGCTATAGCGACAGTGTCGTAGGTTGCAGATGACAGTACTACACTAATTATATGTGTTCATACTTGCTGGGTTTCCTCTCGATGCGACCATCTTGCTTCTCGATTTTGGTCACACACGTTTCCTCCCTCGAGCAACCTGCTGTTTCAGCCTCAACCTTCCTCTCCCACACCCCCATCCGCAGCCCCCGCCCGTCTCTCCTGTCTCTGCCAGTTCCTCCTGTCTTTAGACATCTTTTTCTTCTACTTTCACTCTCGTCTTCGCTATAAATTCACAGTTACCGATCAGTCTCCTCATTTTCACTCATCATCCTTCATTTGCCGCCCAACTAAACATCCAAACGTTGTTTTTCTTGTCTGTAATTCAATGGCAGTGACCGATGGCTGCATGAAAAAAAAGAAATTCACAGTCTTTCGTTCACCTTGGTCTAATATTGACTGTGGATGAAACAGTTGACTCAGCGGCCAGTCAGTTGAGCCAACAGGGGTGATGTGGGGCATGAACGACAACCTCTGGCATCGCGGCTCGGGGAGGGGTCTCCACCAGCCTTTACAAAACAAGGACACGGATGTACCTTACCACTGACCTTAAGAACTTAAGATTCAGGTGATCAGAGACCATATCGCCCCCTGGCCACTGGCAACAGTACCCGGTCACGGCCGTTGACTAAGTGTAATGGGGACGACCAAGGGAAATGGGAGGACTGGGGAGCAGGAACAAGGGAGAGGCGCAAAAGTGAGGTGGAAGGAGGATGGTGAGGGAGGGAGGTAAGTAAAAAGGGACAGAGGACAGTGGTCCAGAGCACCAGCAAACGGTGACGAAGACATACACGTACCTGACGAAGGGGTAACAAAGTTGCAGGTTGTGTTAGACCTGAGCAGTGTCTCTAGTGGGGTAAAAACTCTTTTATAATGCTACGAGGGATATGATAGGTCTCAGAAGATGCTGTTAGGATTAAGAAGGCTTGGCAAAATTGAAAGTCTTGATGGGTTCAAAAAGACCTCAGCGAATGAGGAGGGTCTTCTACGGACTTTGGGGAGCCATGAAAAGGTTCTTCGAAACTTGACAGAGTTCAGCATATGAACCTAGGTAAAATTAAGGTTTTCTTTGGAGGGTTGAGAAATTTTTTGAGAGTAAAAAGAGCAATGGCAAAGTTGAGAAAGATTCAAGATAAGTTCGAAAGGGCGTTAACAATAATAGCTATGTATTAACAAAATAAAAAAGACCAAACAAAGCTAAAGTGGCTTTAATTGAAATCAGAAACCTTGAGAAAGTTGAGATGGCACTGGTGAACTTAAGACCTTTGACAGAGAAGAGGGTCTGACAAACTAAACAAGGCCATCACAAGAGTTTCGATAGAGTAGAAAGAGGCACTTGATAATCAAGAGGTGTCTTCTTTTTCTCTGGCATCGTTGAAGGTACCTTGAAAAGCTTGAAGGGTACTTGATAAAAGGGCCGTGATGTAGTTAAGATGACAGTGATATGTACGAGAGGATCTTGACAAGCTTGAGAGTATATGCTAATGTAGATTACAAAGCCAAATATACGATGTAGAGAAGATGAAAGCTAGTTGCCTCATCATGGTTAGCTAGGAAGAACCAAGTGGCTGGTGGTTAGGTCGGCAAAGTTGGTCGGATTTACCATGACGGAAGTTTCATACTAAACTTGGTAGAATCTTACCTAAAGTGGAAGGGTTTTGATAAGGTCATGACTGTCTCTACCTGGTTGACAGTGTCTAGGTAGCGACGCGGAGGATATGTGACAGAGGTATGAAGAACTGTATACTATCAAGGGGCCCGAAACACACATGATATGATTGGGAGGTCCCGAGGAGGTTAGGATACCCATGATAATAATACATGATTCTTATTCTGCTGCGAGGGACTTGAGAGGTCTGGGGACATCATAACAAAGCCGATAAGGAACGGGTACAGCTGGAAGGACTTTCTTTCGGAACTTTAAGGATATGATAAGATCGGATGGGTCTTAATGGCGTGACAAGGATTTTCAGAAAAATATGAAATTCTTGGGATGAATTGTAAGAGTCTTAAAGGTTGAGGAGATCCAAGAAGAGCTACAGGAGTCTGGCGGGATTAGAGGTGTCATCAGGGAGCTTGGAGGGGTTCTAATAAAGGAGAACCTTACTACCTCTGGGAGATCTTGCAATATGATGAGTCGGGAAAGAGAAGGGAGGACTTGAAAAGCTGGAGATCTTGAGAGAACTGAAAATTTCCTGAGATGGAAATGTCACGATAAAGCTTAGATGGTTGTGATGAGGCTGAAAGGAAGTGGACAGGATCTAGGATGTACAATAGGGTTAGGAGGGCCTTGACAAAGTTAAGGGGATCTTGGCTGTTGGAGCAGTCTTGGCTTGATTGGGTTAAAAAGGATCCTGACCAGGTTCACTGAGTTCGTAGCGTGTTAGGAAAGCCCTGGAAGAGCTGAGAGGTGACAGAGAGAGTTAAAGAGGTCATTGTAGGCTGACGAGGAGGGCTACGAGAGTTCGGAAGACGTGCCAAGAGGATTGAGACAAGTGTTTACCCAAGGAATCTTCACTTTTTTCATCTCGTAAGCAACAATGCCATACGAGCATCTCGTATGTGCTCCATACTGCCGTGACTTGATCCGTGAACAAAGGACTAAGGTATCTTCTGTTACGGTTTTCGTTACTACTTTCTCATTTGGCCTGTAGTTTAGCGCTTACTTTCATGATTCAGTTTTCATACCACCGTTAGTTTTTAGATTAAGTCTCAGGTTTTCATTGAATACCTTCTGTCAGCAACGGGATGTGACGTTTCCTTCCTGTATCCCGGGCTCGGGTAAAGTGGGGTTTGAAGATGGGTAGGTGTCCGAGGCAAAACACCTTCCGCATACTCTCATTACCAGCAGCATCTGCCTTTCACACTAGACTCACATCGAGCAGTCACGGAACCGCGTCTAACAATATACCTCTGGCTCCAGTCAGGAAAGATTCTCACGCAATTTTTGTTTCACGTTGGACATCCCTGACATGACGGACGGGGAAGGACTGTGTGTGTGTGCTAGTGCTGCCGTGTAAGTATATGATACGACTTGGGGGCCAATTGCACACCTCACGTCTAACAAATAAGCACATGACAAACGACAGTCACCAGCACCTAGAGTCCTCAGTGACTGACCTCCACATGTATAACCTGCGTGATGGTCGACGTTCTCCGCCAGCACGTGTGTGTGAACAATTAGCCGCGACTGTTAGCCATCTGTGTGGTGTCCGAGACCATGGCTTAAGGACAAGAGGGTGACGCCCTCAGGTATGTTCTCGCCTCAGTTGTCTTTCAGGTCGCTGACTTTATACACGTTCTGGTACGTCGACGCACCTGACACATGATGAACAGAAATCCTGGTTACTGCCGCCACATCACAGTTCCGTACTGTAAAGACGGAGTCGACGACTATTTTCTTCGCATGAAACGTCTCGTTCGTGTTACCCGAGGAGTTCGAGTCGACGGGAACCTCGGAGCTTCGTCATAGTCTGGGAGGGTTGAAGGATCGTCGTGTCTTATGAATGACCAGCATGCTCGAGGGCTTCCTTGTCTGGTACGGTGCACAACACGTAGGGGTAAGGACATGGTACGTAAATAATCAAGGTTAAGAGACGGGTAATTCTCTTCTCGTAATCACAAATAGTCATCACACACATTTACACCCGTCCTCACACGGGAATGCCAGGTGTCAAATATGTTATTGGCCTCTACCTCTCTAGCGTGACGATACGGACGTTATGGACAACAGTTGACCGCGACAGCACGGCCCTTAAGCACGAGCATACGACCCTAAGACATGGTAGTTCGGCACCTTGAGCACGACGGCACTACCCATACGTAGGCTGACATGACATGCAAACTAGTTTGTTTCACTCTTTTGTAATCAGTTAATTAGACCACTGGTGAGCCATCTTTTCTCTACCAAACGTCGTCGATGACTCAGTATTCATTTCCCAAATACCACAGTCTGTGATCATGCATTCCTTCGACACTTGTGCAAAAGCAAAACTTTGAAATTTTTAAACTCTAGTTTTAAGATCTTTATCTAAATGATTATACACACACACACACATATGTATATATATATATATATATATATATATATATATATATATATATATATATATATATATAAAAAAGAGAGGGGAGGATTCCCAGCCCCCCGCTCCCTTCCCTTTAGTCGCCTTCTATGACACGCAGGGAATACGTGGGAAGTATTCTTAATCCCCTATCCCCAGGGATAATATATATATATATATATATATATATATATATATATATATATATATATATATATATATATATATATACTAATCTAATGCATTCATAGATTGAATATTCAATGCGGACAGAAAAGGATGAAAAAAAGACATCGAAAAATCCTGGTTTTTGAAAGGAAGTTCTGGTCATCTATCAATGTACACAATGAACAATATAGCTCGGTGAATCTCTCTCTCTCTCAAAAAAAAAAAAAAACACGAAGATGCAAGATGCAATCCTAGTACATACACACCTCGGTCTGCTGTGGGCTTATTATGGGAATAAAACACTTAGAACACGCTTCCAGATAATTCTCCACATGCATTCAAAAGCTTACACCTTACACCTGTACACATCTCACTCATCTCTTCCATTTCATACTATCCCTTCTCCCATCCCACCTCTTCTCCCTCTCCTCCAACCACCCTATGTAGAAATAAACTGATTCGAGCACCCTCACCCGGGGTGGGTCACCGCCACAGATGAACATAGTGCAATGCAGCAGTTGCTGGGGCAGGTCATACACGTCGGAAGCGGCGGGTCCGGGAGGTCGCTCGTTGCCAGCCGAGCAGCTCATTAAGCGTCTGACTCGAGCCTGGGAACCCCCACCAGCCACCATGGAACCCTCCCATGTGCACTGTGTATGACAGTTCCCACCTCTGAGTCTGCCGTTGATGGCTCTGTTAACTCGTTGATATCAAGATACGATTGGGTTTGTAATAACAGTCTACAGCTTGATATGATGAGGGGTATGATTATATGTTGACACACTGCCATAGCCACCCACACAACACGCTCTCTACGAGAGATTCAACCTCTGAGTTTGCCACTGGCATTGCTTTGTTGTCCTCTTCTTTTTATGCTATTGAGGAGACCCTCATCTTTCTCAGTAGCGTTGAGGATGGGCCACCTCTTTCAGACTTTGGCTCTGTGTGGTCTGTGTATGTATGTAACTCTCTCTCTCTCTCTCTCTCTCTCTCTCTCTCTCTCTCTCTCTCTCTCTCTCTCTCTCTCTCTCTCTCTCTCTCTCTCTCCTCCGCCGACCACATCAACAAGACCTCGTTTCCTTCACATACGTGACCCACCGACCCAGGTAGGAACCTGTCATTTCGAGACAATTATCTCCCGTTGTGCTGACCTGCTCCGGCATCACCCGACACACAGAACGAACAGGTCAAAATCTTTGCAAGCTTATGTTGGGTTTTTGCCCATGTTCGATTGCGATGCTCACTCGCGCACGGCGCAGGTGACTAGGTACGATCATACGATCAGGGGTGCATTTGGACTGGTGATTACATGGAGATTAGCCCAGCAATATATGTATATATATATAAATATATATATATATATATATATATATATATATATATATATATATATATATATATATATATATATATATATATATATATATATATATATATATATATATATATATATATATATATATATATAGATATATTCACTGTTTTACTATTCACTTGACAACAATTTGGCTGCAGCGTTATCATGATGAGAGGTCGTAAAAAGCATTAGATACGCAATATAGTTCTGGCAGTGGCGTGGTCTGGACAAATTCTTTCCACATAATGTGTGGCGAGTGATGATCATGTGAGACACGGCTGAGTGGCGAGATCCCGTCCCCCTTGTGGAGTCACGGTGCAGGTTGCAGGCAAGTAACCCACCTCACTTGCTGCTGACTCTAACAAAAAGGGAACTACCGCTAATCGGAAGTGGTGTTCTATGAGGAAAAGAAGTGGGATGTGCTGTGGAAGTGGTCGGTGGCGCGTTGAAGACCTGGAGGCCAGTCGGAAGATAATGCTGAACGGATATAGGGATGAATAGCACTCGCGCAGCGCGAAAAGAAAGGAACGGGTGGTCTGTGATGGGGAAGGTGTCTGAGCAGACCACAGATACGAGAGAACCGGCGCAGGAATGGGCTAGATACGTGAGTAACGAAACGAGTTTAGCCACAAGAAAAGCAAATAATGCGAGAATGATGTCAAGGAACTGCTTGAGTGGAACACCAACAGTGGGACACTGGTTATAGACAATGATTTACGAGAGACGGGCGGCAAGCACGCCAGAATGTGGCTGGCATTGAGTGTGATCAGGTGGAGATCTAGTCAGAGGTGGATAGTAATGTGGCGGGTTGAGATACAGTCAGGAGTGGAGAGTAATGTGGTCAGTTGAAGGTGCCGTCAGGTGGTGTGGTTAAGTGGAGATGTAGTCAGGAGGAGTTAGTAATGTGGTCAGGTGGATATAGTCAGGAGTGGAGAATGATGTTTCAGGTGGAGATTTAGTCAGAGGTTGATAATAGTATGGTCAGGTGGAGATGTATTCAGGGGTAGATTGAGGTGTGGTCGGGTGGAGTGGCAGGGGTGTGGTTAAAGAGGATCCTGGCAAGTCCGATGTACGATTAGGGACTATGATTCTCCCGGCATCCATAAATAGCAATGAGGTACGGGGATGAGCCAGTGCCCTCATGAGTGCGTCTGTCCTTCGTTACCAGGTTTAATCATCCTCATACTATCTCACTTTTCTCCGCCAGTCTTCCTTCCTAACGTTACGTGAATTACACGCACCAGCGCAGCCAGGCACGTGAGGCATAACCACTACAGTAGTCACAAAGCTTATCAAGTGACTCTTCCTGCATTACAGGAAGTGTTTTGCCTGCAGGTGAGCGTACCACGGTGTAGTGTCCGTCAGTTACATGAATGCGGTGTTACGGAATGTCAGGTATCCCTGTTCGTTGAGGCGGAGGTGGTTTACCATCCTCCGCCAGACACTGAGCCTTACCTCCGCCAACCAGCAGGAGTGACAGTGTCCTTATGACCAATGAAGTAACCATTTGCCATCCTTACATTTTTCCTTCCCCCTTATGCTCTGTCTTTCCTCCTTCCCTTCCTCTCCCCCACACACCATATGTCTATTTTGGCATTATTTTTTCAAGTGCACACTTACGACCTCACTGCCTTCCTTCACTCTGTTATCATTATTTTCATTCTACTGTGGTGGACGACACATGTTCTTGCCTTCATACTGCGTCCGCCCTCCGAGCCACGAAAAGTCCAACACGATCAGTGCTGTGGGCTGCTACGCTCTGCCTAGGTTATATCAGTTTTGTATAGGTGTTTGATGTGTGTGATGCGGATCCTGCCTTAGTTAGCATCAAGCAGTCGATAAGCATTAAACACGGCAACAACCACAGGAAAAGCAGACATCATGTGACGAACTCATCACTTTGAAAGTCTGATGAATACAGAAATGTGTATGTTTTTCCATCTTTTTTGAAATATATTGTACATTAAAACTTACTAAGTCATTATTACTGAATTACAGGATTCCTTTCCTTGTATAAGAAGTACATAATTACCAATGGTAGCCTAGGAGAGAACGATCATAATCAATTTGTGTTCTGTTCACCCGTTACTATTTGTACAAATATTGAAAGAAAAGTTTACAAAAAAAGATAGATAAAAGATCGGAGTAAAGCAAAGGAGTTGACGGGTGACTATCCTCCTACCCTGAAAAATTTAATCTTTATGAGACAAGCTGATCCTAGGCTCATAGCTCTCTCTCTCTCTCTCTCTTTCTCTCTCTCTCTCTCTCTCTCTCTCTCTCTCTCTCTCTCTCTCTTGCAATGCTGCAAGATTAGCTTTATTTCAGCACATAAGCTCCAATGTCTCTATGAAAAGAAGATGGTACATGAGAAAAATACTCGTGTTACAGACCACAGCTCAGGGCATGAGAATCCGGATCGAGTCAGCAGAAGGGGAGTGTGTGTGGTGTGGCAACAATACATCCCAGGTTAACGACTATGACCGAAGAGAATTGAAGCTTAAATTAAGTAGCCTGGCTATTCAGCCGATAAACTGCCGTCAGGCTGTCCATCAGCGGGAACAACGATCCAGTTTACCCTTAGAAAGTGTAAGAGGAAAAAAATCTATAGAAACTTTCCCTCATTTTTCATGAGGCCTTAGGCACCAGCCGTCAGAAGGGGGTAGAAGCGGCCATGCGAAACTCCCTGAGATCGTCGCCCTGAAGGGTGACTGCCTCTGGGGGCGCGTCCTTGAGGAGACTCCAGGGGCCACGCTCACCCCGTGCAGGAGAAGGCCTGACCACAAGCTGGGTAGGGTAATGAGAGGTATAAAAAAAAATGAAAGCGTTTTAGGTTGAGGGGTTAAACATCACAGGATGTGAGAAATTGTGCCCATTTGAGGTAATCACGAAGGCTGATGATAAAGGAAATATGTTACAGGAGAAAGAGAGAGCAGTACGAGAGGAAGGATATCAGAAATACAAGACTTCTGATGATAGAAATTGTATGAAAACGTGTAAGACAGGAACATACGGATGGAGGAAGTGATCTGTATGAGAAACAAACACGACCTCCGAGGAGGAGCTCCCATGTAGGAATCTTTCTCTGTCTTGCATTTTCCTCCACTTGGATAAACACGCTTACATCAACACCAGAGAAAACTATATATGTATATATATATATATATATATATATATATATATATATATATATATATATATATATATATATATATATATATATATATATATATTTGTGGACGTAAACTGTCACTAATTACTCCAGTCATAAAAGACGCTCCACTTAATTAATTAGAAATGATAGTTGTTGTCATTAGCTAAATAGTTTCTCCTTTAATTTCTGCGGAGGAATTCGCTTGTCATGCCCGTACCGATCGTCTTTTGTGGCGTAATTACCGAACCTTGGCCCTGAGAACGTGTGTGAGGAGGGCGGGGTGCGGGAGGGATGTCCTTGTCAAGGTAAAGTGCCTGGGAATGAGGTTACTTGAATTAGGATGGAAGAAGCCTTACGCAGACACGCGGGAAGCATGTGTGTGTGTAACTCCCAGACGACCAAAGGATGTTTCCTGTCACTGTCCTCT
This sequence comes from Panulirus ornatus, assembly GCF_036320965.1. Lineage (NCBI taxonomy): Eukaryota > Metazoa > Arthropoda > Malacostraca > Decapoda > Palinuridae > Panulirus > Panulirus ornatus. Next base: position 72,347,462 of record NC_092227.1, on the reverse strand, counting down.
TGCTCTCGCATGGGTAATAATCTATTGCTTGTTCAGTGATCTTCATACGTTCCCTCAGTTCAGTAGCAGATGATACATTGGCTGATGCATTACGAGGCAGGAGAACCACTGGATACATGTGTTCACAGCAGGTAAAGCAAACATTGAGGATGGTACTGATGATGTTAACGACTGGTCCCCAGAACTCTGTTTTCATTTCGTCATCTCACACTTCCTGCTGCTCTCTTGCAGTGTCTGTAGCCCTCTTATAGTGTCTGCTGCCCCTCACAATGTCTGGTGCACCCCTCACACTGCCTGCTGCTCTCTTACAGTGTCTGTAGCCCTCTTATAGTGTCTGCTGCCCCTCACAGTGTCTAGTGCACCCCTCACAGTGTCTGGCGCATCCCTCACACTTCCTGCTGCCTCCCTCACAGCGTCTGTTACCCTCTAGGAGTTCCTGTCTCTAATACTCTCCTCTGGCCTCTCACAGTCACTATCCACCTCCTCGCCCACTTCACAGAACGCCCTCGCTTTTCTATTGTTTCCCGTCCCTTCAAGCTCTCCTCAAGGTTCTTTATTCAGTGAAGTTCAATCACCCTTCTTCGGAGTAAGCACAGCACACATCTCATTTACAAATGAAACAAAATCGAAACGTTAATCCATCTAAAGCTGGATGGTTATCTAAAGCTTCACTTTGTTGCGAAAGTAGTCTCACAATTAAGTGAATTTTCCGTTCGTAATATTATTCACATCCGGATCCTTCACATGCTTTGATACAATTACGCGAACATCTGAATCTATTAACATAGCTGAAGCATTATTTCCCTGGTACTCTGTTATTCACGGCAGGAAACTGTAACTGTTCACAAGTGATTATCCAAAGAGGTTGACCTTATCCAAGCAGCAGGGTGATTGACACCCGAACTCAAGTAACTGAGATAATTAGACAATGAATCATCTCCTCAAACGAAGCAGTGAACACCAGACTCAAAGATCAGTGATCATGACTGTGTTGCATAAAACAACAAAGATTTGACTGGAATGATTTCTCTGTATTTTTTTCTATTAAGTTTTTGCCATGGATGCCCCAGAGTTCAGAGAGAGTACATGGAATAAACAGGCGAAAGAAAATAAGACTCATCATTTGCCTGTCGTAAAGTTGCTCAACATTAATTCCTCATATTGACTGTATAACAACTATGTCCCACTAAGGGTAAAGCTAACTACGTTCAGAGACACTAACTCTTACTCGTAAGTACTTTTCTATGTCAGAGACATAGACAAGTAGTCCTGTAGTTGACGGGGTGTGACGTCAGCGCCTCTCTGGTTACATCATACGATTTTATTTTTCTTAACTTTTAACGTCTCATCAGCGGAGTAGCAGAGAAATTAGGATAAGATGATCAAAGTGAACTTGTTGAGGTTCATATAGAAGACTGTAACTAATACAATGTATCTAAAAAGATGTCTATTTCATAATACTTACCTTAAACTAAAGTAGATCAACAGCGACACCAGTTATTAACACAGGAGTTATGTATGTTGATTTTAGTTCTGGTAAGGGAATAGGTTGGATAACAAGTTAATCAGTCGTTAAAACCACAAGATTACGGAGGGAGAAGTGATCACATCATTCGAACTCACGGTTCGAACACACGGCATTATCAAGGCGTAACAACTTTGTGGTTATGATAATATGGAATGAGTCGTGACTCAGTAGTTCCATAAAAAGTATCGAAAACTTAGGTACTGACTAACCTATGTCTCCCTAGGCGCTCTCTTCCTCTTTCGCACTTCCCTCGTCCTTTCGCACTTCCCCTACTGTCTCACAATACCTCTGCTGCCTCACAGTAGTTCTTTACCCCCACAATGCTCCTGCTTTCTCATGATACCCTGACTCCCTCACAGATACCTTTACAAGGTTCCCCTTGTCCCCTGCACAGAGCCCTCTATTCTCCTCTGTCATTACCTGTTCCCTTCCGCAGGAGGCGACATAGCTCAGTGAGCACATCCACCGACTTCTTTAGATCTCTTCATTCCTTTACCCGCAGAGTCTCCCAGGTACCGTAAGACGTTGAGACGATCGTCAATTATATCATTTTTTCCCCCACCAACGTACTCAAAGCCGGAAGACAAAGACAGTTGTTTTTGCAGGCGACAGGTAGTGAGTGGCAACAAGGGGTCAGAGTTGAGCGGCGAGAGGCCTGGGGCGTAAAACTCCTGAGGCTGAGGGAGGTGGTGAACCTCTCTCTCTCTCTCTCTCTCTCTCTCTCTCTCTCTCTCTCTCTCTCTCTCTCTCTCTCTCACCCCCCCCCCCCCGAGCCTTGAGGGGCCTCGGGCCACGGAGGAGGCTGCAGGCGCCCTCCATACCCGCCGGCACCAACAACACTTTCAACATCAGGGCTCACCATAAAGCTTTCTTTGTTGGACACACACACACACACACACACACACACACACACACACACATTCCACTCACCCAGAGGCTCCATCAGACTGAGGGGCAGTTATCACTGGCATGTAAATTGTTAATTCCTCCCCAGATCCATTCTGCTTCGTGTATAGGTACACGCATCATGCAGCAGATACATTTGATAGTAATTTGTGAGGGTAATGATTGTGGAGGAAGGTTTTCAGAAGGTGTAAGCGATTTAGTTTTCCGCCGACTGAGTCTATACTTGCAAGGGAGATCACCTTCACTTACCTTCTTGGTTCCAGGATGAGAGAGAGAGAGAGAGAGAGAGAGAGAGAGAGAGAGAGAGAGAGAGAGAGAGAGAGAGAGAGAGAGAGAGAGAGAGAGAGAGAGAGAGAGAGACTCGCCGCGAAGAAACAACGCTTTCCTTGTTCCTTCTGATAACCAATTACTCACGCCTGCTGTACGGTTACTCGTTGCTTTAAGACCAAAACAACAACGATCAAGAAATTACAGTGCTAAACAACGCATCTCCTGGAGGTAACCTCTCTATAACTCTCCCTTTCAAACAACGTCATTCTAATAAGATGATGGGGTGTACAGAAATGAAAATCATGACCTGTTTGAATTAACCAGTCGTCAATAACCTGGTTATTGATGAAAGGCCAAAGGATTGATTAACAGCTGTGGAACCACCTCATTAGCATCACATATTAGTGGGAATGTATTGATCATTTTTTTTCTGACCAGTTTTCGACCAAATAGCTGGGCAGTTAATTGGCTGGTTGCTGTGATCTGCCCAGCTCAAGACTGAAACACTTAGAGAGACTTTGCTGAACAGTAAGTTTCTGCAGTATAAAGTCTTCTCATTACATTGTTCTGAAGGTCTTGAGTCAAAGTTTAATGATATCTGAATGACTCGTCACTGATGGCAAGAAGCATTTTCACAAGAACTCCGTTAATGTGAGAAACTGGGATTACAACAGACGTCTGATTTCCCTTATGCAGCCTCTGACCTTCGACCTAAGACGTGCCTCTCCTCTGCTGACCCCTTGGGTCTCCTCGCTCCCACCCTACCACCAGAGGACAATCTCCCTGAGACCAGAGCAAGAAGAGGCACGTTCTGTATACACCCAGGGCTGCCTGAAGCTCCTGCTCCCGACCCATCTTCCTGGTACTGCCGGCAGGTGGGGTCACCGAAGACATACATACTCTTACCTGCAGGAGAAATGCCTTTAATTAAACACAGAAAATAGATTAAAATGAAAGAAGACATTACAGGGATAGGCAACAAGAGAGGATGGATTTACGAGTTCTCACTGACCCACGCTAACAATAGGGAAAGGAAAGAGAATATTTGGAGCAAGACGTAGGCAAAATGAAGGTAGTTGGCATTGCTGGGAGACGGGAGTGTAGTATGTGAATGCAATATCAAATGAAGACAGAGTATGGAACGAGGAAATTAGCGAAAGAGTTTTGGAAAAGTAGGTGGCAATGTCTGGCGCGAATATGCAGAGGGAGACAAAGGTAAACGAAGAGGCAGTAGATGAAAACCATTGAAAATACACTAGAGGACCTGGGGAGCCTTGCTGGGTATTATGCCGGAGTCTGGGTAGGACAGCGTCATCAGAAGGACTGACCTGGTCCTTATGAGACATCCTACTCACTCAGGGCTGCCGTCTGTAAACAACTGCCAGTTATAGTCATTGAAATTACTTGGTAAAAGAGAGGACGATATGACTGTGTTTCAGCTTCTGACTGCATGATCCGGGATTGTATCACTAAAAATCATATTCGCTACAAAAGAGTAAATACTTTTCCACGATGTTATTACCATTGTTTATGTAGTGTTGGATACCATCATGCATCTTATGACTACAGACAATGTCGCCGGTGATCGTAGCTTGTTGTCCTAGGTGGTGGAGTGACAGATGTTATCATGCTTTGAAGTGTGGTTGCATCATGTATCATCCTGGGTTAAGTGGCGTCACATAGTGTTATCATAGGTTATATGGTCCTCTGACCTTCTGAGTAACTCCTGGTCTCACTGTGATGCCTCAGCGACACGGGGTCGGGTGGATCATGCCGTCGCAGATGGAGACAAGTCATTACTTGGTCCGGATCTCGCTTGACGCGGAAGTCCCAGTGTACTGCTACTCCTGTCTCTGTAATTTTCTCAGAGAGGCGACAGGCTAACACCGCCCTCATGATAGGTCCGCTTTACGACGGAGGATAATTCCCTCCCTCTACACTGACAAACATTTAAAGATTACTTGTGGGAGTCACGTACTGCCGGAGGCCTGACGATAAACTGTGAAAGTAACGAGACACAATAAGAGAAGTTGCGGTTCCTCTGTGATCCAGAGGCGGTCCGAGACCTCACAAAGATCGAGTGGAAAAAAGAAAAGACAAATAAAAAGAACGTTTACCAATGCAGCTATGAGCGACGCTGTTGTTTACGTCCCGACGTAGGAGTACTAGGGTGATGCCTGGACACCATCTTACAACCCTTCGTGTCAGACGTGTTGGTCTTACTTTCCGTCTTTGCAAAGGTAATCGACGACGCAAACCTTAATATCTCCGTACATAGACTATAAACTTTTGCTCCTCTTCCTTTTTTTTCCCATTTGCTCTCTCTGTCTTCCAGTTCTGTTTCTCACGCTCACTTTCCCTCAAGATCAATCACTTTTTTTTTCTGACATCTACGTCCCGTTTTTTTTTTCTTCCTAAAAAAAGAGAATTTCCGCTTCCTTAAAAAGAAATCTCTCTATCTCTCTCTCTCTCTCTCTCTCTCTCTCTCTCTCTCTCTCTCTCTCTCTCTCTCTCTCTCTCTCTCTCTCTCTCTCTCTCTCTCATTTCAAGGCCTGGCATCACTGAGGACTTGCCTCCGTGTCAGGAACCGTCACTATTAAAGCAATAGAATATGGAGGGTTGGCGTTCTGTTACAGGATCGCCAGGAAAAGACAAGGTTGCAACCTAGGATGGAGGAAATGGGCATGTCTGAAGGTATAGTAGTCCCAGCGATGTTGTGCGGACGCGAGGCATGGGCTGTAGATGAGAATGTACGGAGGAGGGCGCATGTGCTAGAAATGAAATGTTTATGGATATGTGGTGCGAGGAAGTCTGGTCGAGTAGATAACTATAGGGTAAAAGAGAGGTGTAATAATAAGAAGAGTATGGTTGAGAAAGCTGAAGGGAGTCTGCTGAAATGTTTTGGACATATGGAGAAAACGACTGATGATAAGTTGACGAAAAGGATATACGTGTCAGAAGAGGAGTGGACGAGGAGAGGGGGAGGGGAGGGGGAGGAGGGGGAAACAAACTGGAGATGTAGGAATGGAGTGAAAGAGATTTTGAGTAATTGGGGCATGAGCATGCAGGAGGGTGAAAGACATGCACAGGATCGAATGAAATGGAAGGATATAGTGCTACTGATAAGATTGAACCAGGGCATGTGAAACTGTCGGGATAAACCATGGAAATGCCTGCAGGGCCTGTTTGTGAACAGGGTGGCTGTAATTTTGGTGCACTGCACATGACCAATAGAGAACGGATGTGAGCGAATGAAGTTTTTCTTCGTCTGGCGCTACCTCGCTACTGCTGGAAACGGCGGACGAGTATGAGAAAAAAGAAATCACATATATATATATATATATATATATATATATATATATATATATATATATATATATATATATATATATATATATATATATATATATATATATATATATATATATATATATATATATATAATCAATTATTTCCATGCCTTCACGGGTTCAGTAACTTAAGATTGTAATTCCCGATCTCTTTCCTTGACAAATAGGCGCAACATAAAGTCTCTTTCACACCTTTGTCTTCCTGGTAATATCCAGGAAGCCGTCAAAGTCACTAGTGCAAATCCAGATGCTCGGAGGGAGGGAGGAGCGGGAGGGATGGTGGAGTGGTGTCATCTGCAAGCTCCTGTGTCAATGAGCCATTCATGCACACTGCTTGACGTGTTTCCGGAGGACATTAGTCTTCCCCAGACGAACGTATGAAAACCTGTGTTTATGACAAGGAGATAATCACGACTCTGCTGCCTCGTCTGGCTCGTTTCTTGCTGGATGGGAGGTGTGAATAATGACTAATTACCCTCATGTTTTCGTGACGCCGTGATGGTGGCTAATGAACTGTTGAAAAGAAAATAATCGTCACTCTCTTGCGTCCTTAAAATACCACCTGTTAAACATCTTTTGAGAATCTCCTGCATAGATAACATGATATATATTGTGAACTCCTTGAGCACGACGGTACGACCCTTTGGTGCAGCAGTGCGACTCTTCATCATGACGGTACGACCCTTTAGCGCAATGGTACGACTCTTGAGCATGACGGTACGGCCCTCTGACGCAGTGTTACGTATCTAGAGCATGACGGTACGACCTTTCAGCGCAAGGGTACGACTCTTGAGCATAACGGTACGACCAAGGGTATAATGGCGTTATTCTTGAGGGTCAGCTTAAAGCCAGACGCCATCATACCCAGGGGTCTTAGTAACCCTCACGCTCGAAGGAGGATAATAGACTCGTTTTATAAAACCGGTTGAGTTACCTGGGAATGGAAGTATCATATCGAAATATGGGAGGTATCGTCTACAGCTTCCGCTCATGTGTGTCATCTCTGAGTCGTCATTGGAATGATCATATATAAGATTTCTGTTATAGGAAAGATCGAGGTTGGACCTGCCGAGGCCCTACGACGATGGAGTTTCTGGGTCCAACACCTTACACATGGTCCGGCAATCTCGACACGGTCCGGCACCCCAGGAATGGTTCGACACCCTAGTCACGGTCCGGCACCCTAGATACAGTTCAGCACCCTAGATGCAGCTTGGTACCCTGCACCCTAGTCACATCCAATACTCTAGACAAAGTGCGACATCGTAGACACGGTCCTCCACCCTAGCCAGGTCCGGCACTCAAGTCACTGTCTGGCAACCCATACATGGTGCCAGGTGGTGCTGGACCATCGGTTGATCACCACGAACGGTTACCAATTGGTGCGGTTGGCCGTCATGTACTTGAGAACGAGTAGCTACAGGCCGGTGTACGTCACCCGTCGCTTTCCCAGGTGCTGGAGGCAAGATTAAGTGGCGCGTCGTTGTTTTACCGTTACTTCCGGGCTGAAAAGCCTTAAGACGGGTCGTACAGCTCCTCCCACAGACACACGGGCTATAATTTCACTCTCCGTGCGTCCCACCCCTGATAGGAGACTGGAAAGCATTTCTTTTTAAAGTCCCCGCACCTCACGACCTGACCACACTACTGGTCTGTAACCTGGCACACCTGAGGTCTGCAGTACGTGTTCCTGTGGAAGTCGGCGCCGTGACCGCCGTCGTCTCCAGACCTCGTGGCGCGGGAGGGAGTGTGGTCCTCACCAGCGAAGCTATGGTGGAGCTGCAGGGGTAGGTTCAGTGGGAGATACAAGCGCGGTTTCATCTTGATGCGCAGGTGTTGATCCTGTGCGAGATTTATGCTAAGGCTTAGAAATACTGTAAGAGGAAATGTATGACGAAAGATTACTGCATGGGGCACTAGAAACAGTAGAGGTTAGAGGAAATGTAGAGGCAGGGAAAGAGGCTGTGTGTGAGATATAGATGAAGATTTACTTTGTAGAAGAATGTAGGAGGGCGGTGTAGGATATCAGTGAAGGGCTGATGGGCAAGGTATGTTACAGGAAGAGTTACAAAGAAACCTGCAGATGTGAGAGTACGTGCAGAAGAGCGGTGCAGGAGAAAATACAAGACAGAAAATGGAGACCCTGGTTGTGGTACATGGGTGTGGTGCCGTGGGAAGACAACAGAAGGTGGAGAACACGTAGTGAATATTTCCCTCACCTTCTCCCAGCCACAAGTTCAAGGAAGTTTCTGGTAATTTGGGAAATGACACGACCCATCGTTTTGGAAAGTTCAAATAACGATGTAGGCCATTGTGGAGGGGTGCAGTGTCTTGGTCCAGCGGCTGGGGTCTGACGGATGTAGTCTGACGGTTTGACGGTAGGGGTCCGAGAACAGAGACCCCATGGCTGGGATTCGACAGCTAAGCCCGACGGCAAGTTCCGACAGGAAGATCTGATGGCTAGTGTTCGACGACGAGATCCCACGGCGGAAGGCATCTGATGACAATTTTCGATGACGATAACAAGATATAAAGAAGAACAATTATAGTATGAGGACAGTGAATGATTGGAATAAAGCGTGTGACGAAGTTGTGTGCTCTGTCTTAGACAAAAGAGAAGACTGGATGGATCGTTCATATCTGGACTTCTGAAAAGAATATGATATTCTGCCACATGAGGGGTTGGCTAAGAAGCTGGAATACCTCAGCAGGCAGGAATGAAGGGACACTGCTTCGGTGGATAGAAGATTATCTTAAGTGGAAGGGTGAAAATAACACATGTCAGGGAAATCTTCTCGAGATGGGTGTGTCATCAGTGGAGTGCCCCAGGGTTCTGTTTTGGGACCGTTACTCTTCTTGGTCTTTGTGAATGACTTGCCTGAAGGACTGGACTCCTACCTGAATATGTTTGCAGATGATGCAAAGGTCATGAGAGAAGTGAAAAGTAAGGGGGATTGCATCAGCTTGCAACGGGACCCAGACAGACTCCAAAGTTGTTCTGATACATGGCTGATAAAATTTAGCTCGAGCAAAAATGAAGTACTGAGGATGGGACAGAGTTAAAGAAGGCCTTAACATGAATATCCTTTAGCAAAAAATAGGCTTCAGGACTCTGTATGAGGGAGGATTTAATGAATTGACATCGTCCCTGACATGTCTCAATGATTCCATTTTAGGAGAATAGTAGAGCAGACAAACTGTCTGCTAACAAATATTAGCTATGCTTTCTTGCATATGCGACCGTAGTGTGAAAAACCTACTCCGTAAAATACAAATGAATAATCATATGTCTGTCTGATGTAGAAAAAATTATCGTTTATTATGTTGTCGAAATCATCTATTTTCTAAAATTTGCAAATGTAATCACGAAGTCTGTGTTTAGGTACGTAGGACTATACCCACTTGGTTGCCGTACCGTGGGTGTGGTGAGCGTGGGAGTGCTCATGGTGAAGGGCACGTCCTCCGCCGTCTGAAAAGTACCTGCCATGGGAGCAGACTCCCACCCTCACCCATCATGTAGGAAGTGTCATCCTCTGTCTGAGACGTAACATGGGAGTAACTACTCCGTGACCCATCATGTAGGAAGTGTCATCCTCTGTCTAAGACGTAACATGGGAGTGACTCCCACCCTGACCCATCACGTAGGAAATGTCGTCCTCTGTCTGAGACGTAATGTGGGAGTGACTCCCACCCTGACCCATCATGTAGGAAGTGTCATCATCTGAGACGTAACGTGGGAGTGACTCCCACCCTCGCCAGCAGAAGCGGGAGCGAGTGCGACGGTGGGCAGGACCGCTGCTCCGTAATTATACAGCATTATCTCTAATATTTGTTGTCAGTAAGCACCTGACTTGCAGTGACGCGGCCATTAACTCTTGACCCGTTACTTCATTGTGACGGGCAGATGCTGACTGCTCTCGTCTCATCATGGTCATCACGTCGCTTGGTTATCATCAGATATGGTCTTGTAATTGTTGCGACCCTGGGCAAGAGAGCAATGTTGGGGGACCAGAAGATGCTTAATTTTGATGATATATTTAGCAAGTCGAACATTTTCCATTTCGTTTTTCCACATTGTTCAGTTCCCGAAACTCCAGCGAAATTGATTTGATGCATCATCAATCATACAGATAAAAAGATGAAGCGAAAATCTGAGTATCTTAATGTGTGGAGCCCCAGGAAATTGTCTAGTTCGCCCTCTCCTAAGGGCAACCTCAGGTTATCCTAGTAATGCTCCAGTGTCATCTATTGATGCCGAGAAGTTGGAAATAGATTATTATCTAAATCTACAGTAAGAACTAAGTCTGATGTTCGCCCGGAGTCAACTATACTGATTAATCCTCAGTTCATCCGGTATCTGAAGATTTCAAAATTATCTAAGTCCACCTTCCTGTCTTTCATCTGAGTTTCCAACCCCGATATCTCTGTCTACATTCCCATCCCCACAGCTCGGCCACCAGCTCTCCTCTTCGTCCAATATTTTATCATCCGCCGACACAAGTCTAATTCACATCAACTCTTGTGTATTTGGACATCCGTGTTATTAATCTCTCTCTCTCTCTCTTTCTCTCCCTCCTTTACAGTCTTTATCTTGTTATATATACATACATACATACATATATATATATATATATATATATATATATATATATATATATATATATATATATATATATATATATATATTTTTTTTTTTTTTTTTTTATACTTCGTCGCTGTCTCCCGCGTTTGCGAGGTAGCGCAAGGAAACAAACGAAAGAAATGGCCCAACCCCCCCCCATACACATGTATATACATACGTCCACACACGCAAATATACATACCTACACAGCTTTCCATGGTTTACCCCAGACGCTTCACATGCCTTGATTCAATCCACTGACAGCACGTCAACCCCGGTATACCACATCGCTCCAATTCACTCTATTCCTTGCCCTCCTTTCACCCTCCTGCATGTTCAGGCCCCGATCACACAAAATCTTTTTCACTCCATCTTTCCACCTCCAATTTGGTCTCCCTCTTCTCCTTGCTCCCTCCACCTCCGACACATATATCCTCTTGGTCAATCTTTCCTCACTCATCCTCTCCATGTGCCCAAACCACTTCAAAACACCCTCTTCTGCTCTCTCAACCACGCTCTTTTTATTTCCACACATCTCTCTTACCCTTACGTTACTTACTCGATCAAACCACCTCACACCACACATTGTCCTCAAACATCTCATTTCCAGCACATCCATCCTCCTGCGCACAACTCTATCCATAGCCCACGCCTCGCAACCATACAACATTGTTGGAACCACTATTCCTTCAAACATACCCATTTTTGCTTTCCGAGATAATGTTCTCGACTTCCACACATTCTTCAAGGCCCCCAGAATTTTCGCCCCCTCCCCCACCCTATGATCCACTTCCGCTTCCATGGTTCCATCCGCTGCCAGATCCACTCCCAGATATCTAAAACACTTCACTTCCTCCAGTTTTTCTCCATTCAAACTCACCTCCCAATTGACTTGACCCTCAACCCTACTGTACCTAATAACCTTGCTCTTATTCACATTTACTCTTAACTTTCTTCTTCCACACACTTTACCAAACTCAGTCACCAGCTTCTGCAGTTTCTCACATGAATCAGCCACCAGCGCTGTATCATCAGCGAACAACAACTGACTCACTTCCCAAGCTCTCTCATCCCCAACAGACTTCATACTTGCCCCTCTTTCCTTAATGTATGAGACACATACCCATACACTGTGATATAGATATTGTAATGTATCCGGTTCACTATAAACGTTAGTCAGAGAAACGTAATATCAATAATTAAAGAATCACGTGAGACTAACTTCCTGGAGGTTCTAGTTAGGAAAAAACTTTAATTAGAGAAAAAATAGAGATGAAAGTCAGTGTCATAACAGATGACAGATTACATGTAGTAATTCCCAGCCCGTACAGCGTTTCCCACGGCCCTCAGCCCGTCCCAGCAGCCCTCCACAACACTCCTCCTGCCTATTCTCGGCGGCCCTCCACAACACCCCTCCGCCCGTCCCCAGCAGCCCTCCCAAAAACCCCTCCCGCCCGTCCTCAGCGGCCCTCCACAACATCCCTCCGTCCGTCCCCAGCAGCCCTCCACAACACCCCTCCCGCCCGTCCTCACCGGCCCTCCACAACACTCCTCCTGCCTATCCTCGGTGGCCCTCCACAACACCCCTCCCGCCCGTCCTCAGCGGCCCTCCACAACACCCCTCCCGCCCGTCCTCAGCAGCCCTCCACAACACCCCTCCCGCCCGTCCTCAGCAGCCCTCCACAACACCCCTCCCGCCCGTCCTCAGCGGCCCTCCACAACACCCCTCCCGCCCGTCCTCAGCAGCCCTCCACAACACCCCTCCCGCCCGTCCTCAGCGGCCCTCCACAACACCCCTCCCGCCCGTCCTCAGCGGCCCTCCACAACACCCCTCCCGCCCGTCCTCAGCGGCCCTCCACAACACCCCTCCCGCCCGTCCTCAGCGGCCCTCCACAACAGCCCCTCCCACCCGTCCGCAGCAGCCCTCCACAACTCTCCTTCGTGTTTATAAACGGGGCTGTTGGGTCTGAGGAGGCTGATGGAGCCCCATAATCCCCTGCTGAGTGAGTCCTTGTGGAGGCCGAGTGACCACGGAAGACGTGTGGAGGACTGTGTTGCGTGGTGTCTGGTGAGCCAGTTGGTGGGAACAGCCCGGGCAAGCTTTGTTCCCGACCCGGCTCTTCCTCTGACTCACTTACTCACCGCTGGGGTCAGCGCAGGTCACGGGAATGCCAATAACAGTCGGGTTGTTTGTTATGTAACATGGTCTATGTATCATGTCTTACTAATTTCTCTTTCTTGCAGTGAATGTTGAAGGATATGTACCAAGTGGAATATCACAAGATGCTACTGAATAGCTTTCGAGATTTATATATGTAGGGAGAAAGTTGAGGGGAGATGAAATGTTTAAGGACAATGTGTGGTGTGAGGTAGTTTGATCGAGTAAGTAATGAAAGGGTAAGAAAGATATGTGGTAATAGAAAGAGTGGGGTTGAGAGAGCAGAAGAGGGTGTGTTGAAATGGTATGTAGATAGTTAGTGATGAGAGGTTTACAAAGAGGATCTACATGTCCCAAGTTGAAGGGACTAGGAGAAGGGGGAGACCAAACTGGAGATAGAAGGATACAGTGAAAAAGGTTTTGGAATGAAAGGGGTGCACGGGATGGAGTGAATTGGAACGATGTGGTATACAGGGGTCGATGTGATGTCAATGGACTGAACTAGGACATGTGAAGCGGCCGGGGGAAACCATGGAAAAGTCTGTGGAGCCTGGTTGTGGATAGGGGGCTGTGGTTTGGGTGCATTGCACTTAACAGCTAGAGAATGGATGTCAGCAAATGCGGCCTTTCTACGTCTGTTCCCGGCGTCACCTCGCTAACGCGGGAAACGGCGATCAAGTATGAAGGATATATATATATATATATATATATATATATATATATATATATATATATATATATATATATATATATATATATATATATATATATATATATATATATATATATATATATATATATATATATATATATATATATATATATATATATATATATATATATATATATATATATATATATATATATATACATATATACACATACATATATATTAAGGCTGTACCCTGCTACAAGTTCGTAACGCACTCAAGGATCGTACCGTCGTGCTCAGCGGGTTAAAGGTTGCTGGAAGGCCACAACTCGAGGTATCTCTCGATCCTAAACACATACTGACGCAACGAACAGGTTGAGAGACAAAACATACCTGGAAATGTAAGGGTCATTGAGAAAGGCTCAGATTCACTTGTGGAAAATGTTTATGTTATTTTATTCAGAGGACTGGAACTCTTCTTCCTATAGGATGATTACCTGTTCATACTGGAAATGTCATAAGTGTTACAACTGTAATATAAGACAGGCATGAGGATACTTGTGGTGCTTGATTTAAATTCCTCTTTTTTTGGTGGGGTGAGGAGAGGTTTGCAAACATGTACCAGACATCTGCCACCCACATTTCTAGATGTTCCTCACTCACGTGCTCATCCGAAGCGTGGAAATATCCAGCTCATCTTGATCTTAAGATCTTTTATGACTGGTTAACTAGTTACTATCACAACCTCGCACCTCTATAGTATCTGTATTATCCGTGTATTCTCAGCTGATTGCCTACCCATATGCATTAAAACGTTATTGCTTCATCCATTTCATAAAACACACACACACACACACACACACACACACACACACACACACACACACACACACACACACACACACACAAATACACTCACTTTCTAAACCTTTATCAGTACAGATACTAGTAACGTGGTTCCTATGTGCTTCGTAAACCATACATACGGTGCTTTAGTACGACTGTTGGCTCAAAATGAGGAAACGTTCGGCCAGATGTTGTTTCTTTCATCTCTTGATCACGACGATGTGACCCTGAAGCACGACGCTGCCATATTGATTGAGCACGACGCGGCGACACTTGGATATGGTGACCTAGCTCCGACCTGACCTCGGAGCATCAGTCCTCTTCCTTCAATGACGTCGGTGTGATGTCAGTGCGACCAGGCTTTTAGCACGGCCACACCCCACAGAAGTCAATAATTTGTAGCCACAAAGAGGAACCAACATTATTCATCAGACTTAGTATACTGGCCTTAGCTGGAGTGATCAGTGATGCTGGTGGAAAGGTAGACTGCAGTCCAGTAAGGAGTGATACAGTGTTCCTGGAGCCGATTACCTGCCCATATATACATCCAAGACTTTGGTGATGGTGATAACACCGAACCAGGGGCACCTGTTGTGATGCTGACGAGTGATGCGTACTGACAAAGACAGACCGTGTCCCTCCTGCGTTATCCCACGGTCAGCCGAGGCAGATGTCACACTCAGGCAGGACTATGTTCGGCTGACTGGTGGCTCTACAACACCGTTCCACTCTGTCAACAGCCAAGACTAGCTACAAGCTCATTTCAGGTACAGGAGACAACTACGAGTCAGGACAACCTGGGTCAAAGATTTCGGGTGGCGCAGCTGTCACTGTGTGTGTGTGTGTGTGTGTGTGTGTGTGTGTGTGTGTGTGTGTGTGTGTGTGGATCGCTGCTCCCGTCACACTTTGTTCTGTTTCACCTTTACCGTCTCTCTCACTACCTGTCCGCACACTCCTTTGCTCAGAGCCCGACGGATGGAGAGTTTCTGAAGACCCTGACAGTATCTGTGTCAGAGGACGGCAGATGATGATATTCAAGATGATGCGACTCGTCTGTGAACGTTCTTTTTTTTAATCCAGTCTCAAGCCTCGACAGAATCCATACCACGGATTTAATTCCAAACCTCGTAAGGATTTTCTCCAAGAACTGTCTCGAATGATCCTCTACGACGAAATGAACTGCGTCAAGACCCAACAAAGCCTGATGCCTGCAGGATTCGACAGACACTTTTTCACGATTCGCTAGCAACCCGTTCTAGGACGTGAGAGAATTAGATTCGCTAGCAACCCGTTCTAGGACCTGAGAGAATTAGATCCGCTAGTAACCCGTTTTAGGACCTGAGAGAATTAGATCCGCTAGCAACCCGTTTTAGGACCTGAGAGAATTAGATTCGCTAGCAACCCGTTCTAGGACCTGAGAGAATTAGATTCAGGCCTCGACAGAATCCGCTTTTAAGACCTGACTGTGTCCTCCTTTGAGGCTCTGCAGAAGACGCATCAAACGATCGAGAGAATGCTAAACAAGCCACGACATACCCCGCCTCATAACTCATCAAAGTCAGCCCGCCAAGACTCGGAGAAAAAAGAACTTTCATGAGATATAAGAATGTAATTCATAGCTACAGAAACCGAGTGACGACTAATAAGAATTTGCTTCACGATCCGAGCGAACTAGCTTCAGAATCCTGCGGGCGGACGTCCTAAGGTGCACAAAGATGGTACCCTTGTGCTTCCAGCACACACCAACAACAACCCCCAGATCTGGATCACTGGTTGCAGCGTCACCATCAACCAAACTAACAATTTAGTTACGTGCATATATCTCGCATGCAGTCATGTCCCACCCTCCAACTGTCTAAGGAAACCCAGACTCCTCCAGGTTATTCAGTCCGCCAAGTACCTCGGTGTCACAATTTTAAAGCATTATCTGATCATTTGCATCGTATTTCTGGGTGTCTATCGGTAAGTGAGAGCGTTATTATATACTTTTCAGGATTATTTGAATTATAGAAGTGTTTGAACATGTTATGTTTCAATTTTGAAAAAAAACTTTTTTTTTTGAGCTGAAAAATACCTGCAATTTTGGGGATTTTTCTCAGAAAAATAGATTTCCTTCAAAACTTCATCAAAAAGAATATCTTTCATGCTGAATACAAATCTTGGGTTAGAATATTGTTTGGTCGTCGTTATGACCATTAATCAAGGTCTTTAATGAAGACAACTTTAAAGTATTATCTGATTATTTGCTTCCTATTTACTGGGAGTCTATCGGTAACTAAGAGCATTATAATATATATTCCGTGATCATTTCTAATATATAAGTGCTTGAATATGTTATGTTTCAATCAAGAAAAATTGTGTTTCATTTCAGCTGAAAAATACTAAAATACTTTAGTATTATTATTCTATCATTATCATCATTACACTCAAATGCACAAAAAACGCGTTCAGGCATATCTGTCCCGTTTTCTACCCATCATCGCCATTAGAAATTCTCGAACTTTACACACATCTATGATTCGGGAACTGAGATGAGGGAGGGAGCCGCTGTAGCAGGCGGACACGACGGAAGAAAATAGTCCAGATGCCAGTGCAGCCTCGCGTGTCATTCCCGTCCTCATAGGCCTGGGTGCTCGGCCCTATACCAACATATGAAGTGTTGTTCCCTGAATTTTTATTCTAAAGTAAACACTCGTGGTTTGTGTCCATAACGACATGTGAGTGTTGTGTGTGTGTGGGGTCTAGGTACGGTATTATCAGGGTGGGAATCAGCCACGGCACGTCTCTCAAAGTGGTCTGGTATGTTGATGGTATGTGGTCCGTCATGTCTCTCTTAGGCCGAAGTTTTCTCAGGAACCCAAGAAAGGGCGAAGCGCCAGAAGAACCTACTGCCAGTGTATGTGAGACTCGAAACACCCTTCGTGATGTATATACATCACACACACACACACACACACACACACGCATATATATATATATATATATATATATATATATATATATATATATATATATATATATATATATATATATATATATATATATATATATATATATATATATATATATATATATATATATATATATATTTGTTACATCAAATCATAAGGTTTCTCAGATACAAATGGTAACAGTTACACACGGAAATGAGCAACGTTAGACCTAGGTGGTCTATTCCATTCACGGTACAAAGGCTTCACCCTGATTCTCCTTGAGAACTGACCTGAAAAAAGAGAAAGAAAGGCACACACTTACCAAGTGTGAACTGGGAATGAGTGCATGAGAGGTTACTGGGTAGGATGTAAAGCTTCAGGAGCTCTCGTAAGGAGCAAGTAATGGATCGAGAGAGGGTAAAGGGAAATGAGAGGTTAAAGGGAGATGTGAAGGTCAGAGGAAGGTTATGGTAACGAAGAGGTGCGTCAACAGGCAGACTGATGAGAACGTGAATGGTAAAGCAAGAGCCTTGTGAGGGAGGCAGAGGCGGAAAGATGGCTGGCAAAGAAGGAATAAGTAAGGATGACAGGGTGACAGGTTTAGCAGGTGCGCAAAGGAAGAGGAGGAAGAAAAATAGTGGATAAGGCAAATGAAAAAGTGAGAGGTAAGAGGTACGAGATAGAGTAAGGGGCAAATGACCTTACGCGTAAAGATTGGCCTGGTAAGGTAAGGAGAAGCAGAATGAACCTAGTGAAGAAGAGAGGTAGATAAGGGAGCTTGGTGAGGAACGAGGAGGTGGAGGCCTGGACTAGGGAGAGGGTGAAAAGAATAAAGAAAGCCTAGTGCGGGCGTTAGAGGGTCGTCAGTGAGAAAATGATGGGTGGAACTTCCTCCTGAGGTGGATGGAAATAGAAAATGAATTTACTGAGGTGGGAGAGAGACACAGTTGTGGTGTGGGAGGAAGTAGAGAAATCAGTAGGTAAAGAAGTAAGGAAGCTGTTATTTGAACGGTGAGGTTGTAATGGAGGTTTGGTCTGGTGAGTGGGTCAGAGGAAGAGGAGGGAGAGTAGAGGAGGAGGAAGAGGAGGGAGAGAAGGGGGAGGAGGAGGAAGAGGAGGAGGAGGGAGAGGAGGGGAGAAGGAGTGGGAGGAGGAGGAGGAGGAGGAGGTCAGATAATAGGAAGAAAGACTGGAGGTGGCAAATGAGAGACATTGTGAGGGTGAATTAAACTATGTTGCAAATTGTATCCACACTTCATACCTCCTCAACCCTCAGCTCAACCTCCCCACCACTTCATCCACCCTCAAGTCCCTCCCCAGCTCCCCACCTCCATCCACCCTCAACCTCATAACCTCACACCAGTTGCCTCACCTTATAAAGCCTTCCAACATTTCTGTTTACCTTACTTGTGTGTGTTGACTAACGTCCGGCTTGATGGGTTACAGACAATGTGTGCAACAGACCGTGGACCTTTGAACGTGTCCCGAACATGATGCTTAAAGGCCTCAACAATGCCCATATGTTCACCTCATCGAAAGAATCATGTCTAGCGGCATGTCTGAAAGAGGTAAGTGACTACCGTCTCATGGATAAGCAAGTAAGGTCTTAATGAGGTGATTTATGATAACCTTTTAATCATGTCTGATGAATGAGTATGAGGTCATATCTTAACCAGATGTATGGCTATTTATGTCGTAGTGAGACGAACGGATTATATCTTCGTGACAAGATGAGTAAATATGGCTTAGTGAGATGGATGACCTTTTCCCTTTCTTCTAATATATTGTCATGTTTCGATGAGATGAAGTAACATGACAAAGACGTGAGTCGTGGTTAATACTTTCCTAAGATGAATGACTGGCTGCATATTAGAATGAGAGGAGTGGTGGTTATAACTGAGAGAGACTAACTGTAATAATCATTACAGTAATTATGGTTAAATGAGATGAGTACGTTGTTATGTTTCATTAGGCGAATGGCATGGGTTAACATTAGAGCCAACATTGGTGTAAAGATGAATAATGTTAATATAGTTTGGAGCAATTATGTTTTACATGTCTTAAAACAATTCTTTTGTCAAGAAGGAACCTCTTTATCTACATCCTGTCACGTGAAATTACTTTCTGATCCCCTTTAGTTGTTTCCTGAACCTCCATGTCTCTGTGACACTCTAACACTCCCCTGGCTCTGTAAAATTCCCCTTTACCTTATTTTTTCCCATGTGTATTGAATTCCCTTTGCCTTTGTGTAAACTAATCCAGGGCGTTAATAGCTCTATACGACTCTCTTCAGCACTCTGTTGGATCTGTGCAGCATTGCAATTCTTTTGTAGATCTTTTTACCTTTCTAATAATACTCACATAACACTGCATCTTACCGCCAACCCCTGTACACTATACTGCCCCCTTATTTTCTCTAAATGCTGCCTCTACGCCTCCCTCCTCCACCATCCATCACCCTCACCCTCACACTCATCAATGCCTTAGAACCTGAGTAGCAACATCGGGTCCCCTAAACTACTCCTGATCTTATATAGCTACTCCTGAACTTTTGTGACTGTACCTCTGATATTTTCCAGCTGCCCTGACAGTGCATTACCGTACTAGTCCTAGTGCCTCCCTCTTGACACTCTGATTACTTTCCTACAGGGCCGCTTCATCTGCCGGAGTGCCGAGTACAACTACGTGACCCTTCAGTGCCACTTGAGCCAGCATGACAGGCGGTCGCCGGTCGAGTACATAAAGATGGAGAAAGCTCAGGGGGTCGACTACTTCGAGAACTTATGCCTCGAAGGTGAGTACCTCGGGAAGGGAGTCATATAGCAAACAGAACTATCCAGCTAAACTAGTACTATACAGCAACGCTGGTCTTGCTGCTACTGACTTCTTTACTGGCGACCCCGTGTGTCGGTAAGGAAACTGAGGAGAACTTGATAGTGGTCCACGATAACGCTTCAAAACTAAGGCAGCTGATACCACAGCCCCTGTCTTCTGTTGCAACACTCTGCTGGCAGTCTTTGGTGCCCTCTAAACTCCATAGATATTGTATCGCTCAGCCAATAATGTTAAGATCACTCAAATGCCTTGGTGAGGTCTGCTCTGTATTTTGTCTTTCGTAACTGGCTGTCCTTCCTTGGATACAGCTATGTCCAGGCTCAGATCTCGAGGTGGAGAGAGCAGCGAATCTTTTCCCTTGTCTAAGTCTAGCAGTCTGCTGGCGAGATGTGAACCCTGAAGGACTCTCTGAAACGTACGGGAACCACACGGAGGAAAATAGCCACCGCAAACAATCCAAGCGTCACACATTAGCCACCGATGACTAGACACCAAAAGCAGAGCGAAGCAGTATCGCTGTATCGTCACCTCCGCAGTATAATCCACATGATCTTAGGAACCTCCAACCCGAAGTATCGCAGACAGGTCGTCCCTGGCCGGGGTTGCCGTGCAGGCGGTGGTGCACTCGGCCGGAAGGGAATAGCTTGCAGGTACTACTTGGGTCGTCATTCTCGTCACCTTCCTATAACGGTACGTTCGAAATGCGAACGGGACGTTGAGAAGCAAACTGGTGTTTTGCGACGGTTGACGACTTTCCCTGATGAAGGTCTGCGTTTCCTTAATTAGGTCAATGATACCCACTTGGAGGGTCACAGTCGTTCAAGGAGGCATTAAACGCTACCTTTAACGAGACACGTTTTACGACTGCGTGCAGACTGCTCAGATGATAGAGCATCAGTTCAGCTTCCCACGACCTCTCCCCTCAAGACTAACATTGTGGCGGTGGCTGTGTGACCTTATGAACTCTATGTACTTTAAAGATGTTGCAATGAAGGCCTCCTCCTCCTCCTCCTCCTAGACCCATAGTGACTCATCAAGCTTAAATTGTCTCATATATACCAAACCTTTATTTCTTGAGCCGATCGTAAGCTTGAGGATGCTAAGCTCTCCTATGCTGTTAGAACATAATTGAATCTCTTTTGGTTGATGTGTCACTTCTTATTGTAACTTCACTTGACGAGTTATCTACCTATATGTTCTGCAACGCTCATGGTACTGAAACCCAATTGTAGACTCGAGAATCCTCACCAAGCACCACAGCTACGGACAATACCAACACCTTCCAATACCTTTAGCTCAGTATCAGCTGTTGCTTTCATCACTATCACCGTGAGACAGAAGCCACTGGCTTGCACCGGAAAGTTAATTAATGTGAGGAGTAAGGAAGATATCAGAGAGATGCTATAGGCCAGTTATGTAACGTTAACGTCACCCTAACTAACGGTAGCAAAGGTATGTTATCAAGATTTTGTTGCTGCTACGTAAATACTTTAATTATATCAACAACTGGTAGATAAACCTGTTCAAGAGCGTAAGCAAATTAATTAAAAAAATCAAACTTTCATACCTGTGTGTCTTCCTAAGATAACCGGCCCCAGTCGTCGGACCAGAATGTATTTTCTATTCGCGCTTCCTGCAAAATTTCCGTATCAGTATACTTTCTCCATTTACCTGGCGCTCCATCTTGACAATTTTCCTGCTGGTTGTTGTGCATGAGGGAGGTATCTTCTCTTTAGTATCCTCTATAGACGCATTAAGAACTGAGGATATCATTAGCATAACCCAGCAGATAATCTTGTCGTAGACCATCAGGTATCCTCTTATCTATCTTTCCCATGTACACGCCCTTTGTATTGTCTGAGAGATCCACTCTCTCCGAACTGCATTGCGGGAGTAACTCCGTTCTTTATCTACGAGACACACTGCTTTCTTGTGCGTAAAAGTCCATACCTTCCTTCGGCTTACCGGACGCACCCATCTCCTTTATGTTTGCCAGAGCCATACCCGATTTCTGTTTATGATCAGAGCTATACGTCCATCCTGACCATTACCAATGCCTCCTTCCACAGCCTCGGAGTCGTGTGAAGACGAGAGGGACTACGAGGAGCCGAACTTCGGTGTGTCGAACGGCCTTGTCTCCCACTATGTCGATATGCACTACTACGTCGACAAGGAACTCATGGTGAGATAGTCTTGCCTCTTGACCACCTTAAGACACCAGCGTCACTGTATGATTTATAGCCACGTAGTACCTTTCCTATTTTCTTTAGGAGTCATTTCCTATGTTATTCTGCTACTCAGTGACTCATCATTCTAAGAGTAACTTAGCGCCACCAGTGATATCTTTGACATGTATTGACCCTTGTATTCCTGGTGTTACCCGGGCAATCATGCATCAAAAGATGCAAATGATTCCAATGAGGTGGTTGTGTTTAGTCAACTCTTTCAGGTCCTTTTGACATCAGCGTGAGGGGATGGGTGACCTTTTCAGTGGGTGAATTAAACCCGTCGTCAGACTCACCTCTGGTCATTATGATGTACTGATTACGTAAACCAGTAGTGGATACATGCAACGCAGCAGGTTTAAGATAATTGAACTTTCCTCATTTCCCACACTCAGGCCAACAGCGCCGCGGCCTGCAAGAGAGCGTGCGAGATCGAGAACGAGTTTCTGTGCAGGTCCTTCCTCTACAAGGGCCCGCCCACGGGCAACACTTACAACTGCCAGCTGTTCCACCTGGACCACTACACGCTCCCCGATGGCCCCTCCACCTTCCTCTCTACAGACAGGTAGGAGAACGAGAAATTTCTCACAAGCAACAAGACTTCACACCGACTTCTAAGTCTTATAAAAGATATCTAATCCAGAACACATGTTGAACGAGGCCTTAAAGTCCAGATCATATACAAATATGCTGTACAAAGTAAATTTATATTATATACCAGAAATATACAACCCCTGATTTCAAAAGTTTTTTTTTCTTTACTGAGTATGAGAATAAATCTTTTTTTATATATCTTATAAATTTTTGTGGCTAGTGAAGTTGGTAAATTTGTGTAAGAGAGTTGTACACAATGTCCCTTCGTCGTGTCTTAACGTTCTGTTGTCACCCACAAGGCCACTCCTGGACGACGGCCAGCGCACAGGAACCTACTACGAGAACGTCTGCAGGAGTGAGTACACCTGTGTCTCTATTTTCACCTTGTCCCTGAGCCTCACCTACACTCAGGTGGCTGGTGCTGCCAGTCACCCAGGTGGACCTGGGAGGTGTCGAGACGTGTGTGTGTAGCCTTGCATGAGACAGGATGCACTGCATCCCAGTAATGATAGTTGTGCTTTGCAGTTTTGTTAACATCACTGAGTAGTTTTGCTGTATATCCCCCATCTGTGCTCTGTAATATTGAGAGAAATGCTGTTTTTAGCTTGTTAATGCTTGATAACATTAACTAAACCGTATATAGATGTCTGTAGCACCGTATACCATTGACCTCACCAGCAATTGCACAGTCTGCAGTCTTAGTCACACTCACGCAGTATGCTTTATATGTACTATTTAGATATCAGATCATAATGCATATTCATATATATAAAACTTAAACCTTTTTTTTTTGTCTCCTTGGCAGTGTAGTGTCTGCCATAAACTTTGACATGATAACACACGAACGGATGTTTCTCAAGACAAAGATAAGACCAGTAGACATGACCTCACCGGCACCTTCACCATGACCTATTGCACCAGCACACACAGATCCCTGATGTACACCGACTCATCCTTTGACCCTTTCCTGCTATCAAGGACACTCCACTGCAAACACACAACTTTAAGAATCATTCATTATATTCTCATCATAAAGACTGACCTTTATGATCCCTGGAGTTAACGACTTTACACCGATTTCCAAACATGACTTGATCCAGTGGCCTCACAGCATCACACAGTAATGATCACTTGTGCAGCAGATGTCACACAGCATACAGCTGGCTTACCATTAATGCTTAAAATGATTATCTTTCACACTAATGACTTTGTTAATAACCTCCTCGGGTGCCTTCCTGACACCTATTGCACTCGTTTTAAGTGGACTTTCTCAGGCCATCATCCTGGGATGAAGCAGACCATATGCTCTTCACACAATAACTTTTATAGGTACATTTTTCTCTCATAATAACATCTCTTACTTAGGCACCTGAAGTTCACTTCTCTGTCAGAGCTTAACGCGATCTAAGAGGCGTATTCGTTGACATGGGACCGGCCACATGCCTCCATAGAAATGACCAGTTTTTTCATGAAGGCGAATATGCTTCTTTGACTCGTCTGACATGACATTTGATGCTGGACTCACCACCACCACCACTGACTTTACCTCTTGACCTCACGTGACGTTACAGAGGCGAAGGACAATATGATCTGTAAGCAGGTGACCACCAGAGACAATCGGTACATCACTCAGATCATGTGCTTTGACAAGGCTTCCATCTCCCGCCAAGTCAACATCGAGGGCGTGGAGGAGCTCGGTAAGACATTGACTGCATTTCCCATCGGTCGCTCAGAATAACTACGACTATCATTCATTGGTCGCCTGAAGACTTCATGGCTAAACTCCATTGCTGATTGGCTGTGGAGAACTTTCTATCCAATATGGATGACTCGGGGTGATTGGTTATTTCGGTGTTTGCTTTTCCGAATTCGTCTACCTGGTCACTGACGCAGCCGGTGACTACGGCGTCCTTCTACATATATATATTGGCAGTGATATCCCGTCATGGAAACTTTCCTCCATTGGTTTGTTGGGTATAAGATTATGCTTAAGAATTTCATGCCGCGTATACTTCACTAACTTATGAAACCTTCCCTATATAATCTAAGTCGGTATGTTATTACCTCTGATGAACAACCTTTCAAAGTGACTCCCATAGTTAGTTAAAGCTTTGAATGACTACAGGACTTACTCACACCAGACTAACCGACTAACCTGACGCTTGCAACGGAATATACAAAGATCATTTCCCCAAAGCTGGTCAAACCAAACACGACTCTCTGAGGTCATTCCTTCGTCTGGTCATACGCCCCTGGACACTTGTCTTGCAGCACTAAGTGTGATGGTCGATCCGTCATGGGAAATGATCTATGTACACTCACAGAATGACCTGCTTTACTAACATGCATCTCATTAACACCTTGAGCACGCTTAGTATGACGCTCTTTTTGTCTTCTGTTTAATATTTTTTTTTCTCTAAGCAGACAACTTGTCGGAGAACCATAAGGATTAAGTACAGCATGTACATCACTGTAGGTACTTCTGTAGTAACGTCATATAGCATCTTCAGCAACAGTGTAAGTTAGAGGAGGAGCCTGGCAATATCTCCCTGCTTATTGAGCCGAAATAATATTGTATTAACGATCACCATTCAATTTAATGTTCAGTCAGTCCAGCACTCAGAAATGAACAAAAACATTATTCCCCTTTTATAATGGGTAGACATCATCCATTTGCACCACCTGATAACATTCATATACCACGAAATGACCTTGTTTGGTGATGTTTTCGTTAGTGACACCCGAGTCAGGCTGGTCCTCACATATAGTTTGTTTTGTTTATCAGAAAGTTGTCCATGTTTACTCTGGATAAACTATGATGCTCCTTCAGGACTCAATACATCAACGTAGGACACCTGCTGGACTGATGATCGCTCACTCTCGTCATATCTGGGAGAGGAACCTAACACTTGCAGGGAGATCTGCTTCACTCTGCCAGAACCGGTTGTCCTCCTGAGATACAGGAATGTTTACGTGTAGTTTTTAAGTTGATGGTCAAATACGAGTACTCAAACGCTCGGTTACTAATTACATTATATATATATATATATATATATATATATATATATATATATATATATATATATATATATATATATATATATATATATATATATATATATATATGTGTGTGTGTGTGTGTGTGTGTGTGTGTGTGTGTGTGTGTGTGTGTGTGTGTGTGTGTGTGTGTCAAGAAGACAATAGCGACGAAATATCAACTAGTCTGTTCTGTATACACAAAGTGAGCCTCAAGAACTAAAGGCCTTGATTTTCAGTAGAACTGTCATGCCACGCCATGTGTACAACGTTGGATCATAGGTAGTGTTGATGTCTACAGAGTAGAGTTAGATCAGTCACAGCTGAGATGAACTTAGTAGATCGTCATCATTTTGGTTATCACAGCTCGGGAACTACGAGGATTTCCCACATCCTTGTGATGGAAGCGTCACATCACTCAGTACCACACTCATCACTGTTTCACTCAGTACCTCACACATCGGTGTTTGAGCGCCACACTCATCATCTTTGAACTGAGGATCGCACTCATTTCTCTCACTCATCCTGAGAATCTCACTCATCATTCTCACTCATCCCGTAGCTCAAGGTCCAACTTAATAGAACATCACTTATCAGGGCCTCACTTATCAGGATCCGCTAACCACACTCGCTTCATCAGGATCTCATACAGGATGTATCAAGGTGCCTTAGTGGTGTTGTGGTTAGCGTTGCTGTCTATAATTCACTGGCCAAGGTTTTTATCCCCGCCGTGGGCAGACGGTGCACAGCTCACCCACCTGTTCATCATTGTTGTGTTTGGTAGCTACTGAACTTGGGTTAAAGTGCCTCAGCTGTGACGGGCCTCACCAGCCGACAACTTGTTACTTGGCTCGGGTTTCCCTAGATGTGTCTGCCGCTGAGGACATGACCTTACTAAGAGGCGGGCAGCCTGGCAAATGTTGGTGCTTGACCCACCGTGCTCTCATTAATGAGGAATTTACTCATCATCGACTCATTAATCATGTTCCCACTCATGAAGGTACATCCAGTTGGTACGTGGCTCATCAAGATGCCATTAGACCACCTCGTTTGGACCTTGGGTCTTTGTGGTCTTTCTCTCGAGATAACTCCGTCACGCGGCCAGTGGCCAGAGTATCAGTAATGCAGGCTGGACTGTATCAGCTTTATGACCTGAACTTTGATATGATCTTTTCACTTGTTTAGCTTTATAGTCACACGTCATGCGTCGACAATCGTGACATAAATTGTGCTGAAAACTGCACCATCACTTCGTATACTAACGACCCTCTGGTGGCGAAATGGTAAACGATTCTTAAGAAAATAAGAGATGAGTTGAATACACTCTGATGATACGCTGCAGGAGTTCGCCATGAAAATTAAGGAAGCAATACACATACACACAACAAATAAGTAAACAAAAGGCTTGCGCGCGCGCACACACACACACACACACACACACACACACACCTGCAAACCACCAAGGCCTGGGAGCGAGGCTCGCAGAGGGGAGCAGCAGGCTCCCAGGCAAAAGGGAGGTTGGCTGATTAATTGATACACGACGTAAGGTAGGCACAGGGGCTTCACCCGCTTGTGGTTACGCCGCGAGTGAAGGGTCACCTTCGGCAGGGTTAGGTCATCGTCAGTGAACAAAAGGGAGTGCAAAGCTCGACGAGGGAATTCCCACTCAAAAAGAATCCATCTTTTCCCTCCTACTGGATGTTGCGCAACCTTGAAATCGCAGGATCACCGTAAAAGGAATCTGACGCCATATATATATATATATATATATATATATATATATATATATATATATATATATATATATATATATATATATGTGTGTGTGTGTGTGTGTGTGTGTGTGTGGGAGCGGGAGGCTGGAAATCCTCCCCTCTCGTTTTTTTTAATTTTCCAAAAGAAGGAACAGAGGGGGGCCAGGTGAGGATATTCCACAAAGGCCCAGTCCTCTGTTCTTAACGCTACCTCGCTAACGCGGGAAATGGCGAATAGTTTAAAAGAAAAAAAAAAGATATATATATATATATATATATATATATATATATATATATATATATATATATATATATATATATATATATATATATATATATATATATATATATGTGCGTGTGTGTGTGTGTGTGTGGGTATGTGTGTGTGTATTTGTGTGTATGTGTGTGTGTGTGTGTGTGTGTGTATTTGTGTGTATGTGTGTGTGTGTGTGTGTGTGTAGTAAGAGAGAGGAAAGTGATCATCAGGTGTAACATCCTGAACCCGTGTGATGCCTCGCCCTCCTGAGACTGACACTGCAACACCTCGTGAGCTTCGCTACTTGTGTTGCAGACCCGAAGGAAGTCACAGGCTCAGGCGGTGTCCCTGGAGGCCTCATCCCAGACGGAGTCATCGGAGGCAACACTCCCCAGCCCGTCGGTTACCCTGGGGGCTTCACGTCCATCGGTTTAGGCGGCGGGTCCTCCTCTTCCTCCTCCTCCTCCTCCTCGTCATCCTCCTCCTCCTCCTCCTCCTCCTCCTACGGCACGACCCTCACTGCCGGCAAGGGAACCACCGCTCCACCAGGCGGGAGTAACATCAACTGCGACCCAACCGGAGTTTGCTACGACGGTGAGTATCATATTTACGACGTCACATAAACCCCAGAGTAGTGTGTGCTGATGCCCTTTTTATCATAGTGAATAATCATGTTGTCTAATGATGAACATTCATGTTATTAACACGTTATTTATTATCTTTGTGCCTTTCAAAGTGTACCTCATTAATCTGTGAGATTATGATGTCTTCCATTATCGCTAAAAGCCTCGAAGGAACACCTGGGTCTGTTGCTGTCTGAATTAATTTGAATTCCTTAGCAATTCTTTCCTGTATTTCTTTTGTATTTTCAGATCATTCGTACAAGAAAGGTCTCCCTACGTGGGCAAGATGTGAATGTAATCTTGTATGAATTGTTTACAAAATATGTCATGGTGGTGTTATGTCTAACAGCTGATTGATTCTGTCGTTGTAGTGTCGGTGCATTGTAAGGACACCAGGATCGTGGTGGAGGTGTCCACAAATGAGCCCTTCAACGGCCGCATCTACGCCCTGGGCCGCTCTGAGACCTGCAACGTTCAGGTCATCAACTCGGACAAGTTCCGCCTCGATCTGTCCATGGCTGGCCAAGACTGCAACACTCAGAATGCTGTAAGTAAATGCTGTTTCTCTCCCCCCCCCCCCCTCTCTCTCTCTCTCTCTCTCTCTCTCTCTCTCTCTCTCTCTCTCTCTCTCTCTCTCTCTCTCTCTCTCTCTCTCTCTCTCTCCACCATGAAGTCCTCCCTTCTCTTCGGTACTACAGTCTGCTTCCCATTTTATTTTTGCATCCCTCCCTATCCATCATACACACTCTCTCCTTTTCTTTGTCTCAGCTTGTCTCTTCCTCTCCAGCCAAAGTAATCTCTTATACAAATGCTGAATAAGCAGAATCATCTTTTCTCAACGAGTACAATGATCGGCAGTAGTAGTAGTAATAGCGGCAGTTATAGTAGTACTAGTAATAGTAGTAGTAATGGTAGTAGAAGCAGCAGGATGGTAATGATAATGATAATGATGACAAAGATAGTAATAGTTATAAGTAAATATAGATAAGACTAAAGCTTTTAAATATCATGATGTAAACAAAGATGAGTCGCTTCAGTTCACGATAAGAACTGATGTTACGAATGGAACAGCTGGCCTCTTGTGGGGCTCCGTCCTGCATCTGGAGAGCAGCATCTGCTGTGTGAGGAGAGCCTTAGGGACAATAATGTAATGGCTACTGAAAGGCAACAGGTGGCAGCGGCCGGGGCCAGCAAGACTGCTTTACAACACACACACACACACACACACACACACACACACACACACACACACACACACACACACACACACACACACACACACACACACACAAATTTACACTGCTGACTGAGTGTCTAAGCATTACTTTCTAAATTTCCATTAACGCGACATAGAAATTGGTGAGTCCATTTGAAATACTGAGATCATACTCGTTACATGTACTGTAACATATCCCCAGACTGAAACTTTCTGTGAAGAAATAGTAACAACCTGACAGCACATGTATGTTCATATTCCTCACTAGTCAAAGAATATTGAAATCCATCTGGTTTACACATATCATGAGAGAATGTCTTCATAACTCAGTCCTCAACCCACCATCTTCCACCACGAGTAACCACCCGCACTGTATCTAACACATCCTAACACCAACGACCACTATATTCCGTAAGTCGAGGATCACACTTACCATCACACCAGTCATCTTTATCCTTCTACACCCTATCACCCGGCCAGCGCCCATCATCTTACCATATCCCATCATATCATAATGCATTATCATATGCCATGGACCATCTAATCCACTGTGTTCCAACTTCATGTCGTCTACCACATCCTACTACATTTGTATTATCCTAGATCATCTTGACACCACACTTCATATTCCTACCACGTTATCATCGTCCCGCCATACCCCCAGCATCTTGATGCACTTCATTAACCCTTGGGACCACAGACGCCACCCCTGGCACTCACACCACCACATCCTAGAGCAGTTGGGTTAAGTGGAATGTCTTACTTGTTTGTGAGTCATCTCCAGACGTAGGATCCCATTTTTGGACCTTTCAATTCCGTCAGATAGTCTTTTAGATCACCTAGTAATCTTTGCCTCATCTTTGCTAACATTGTTCCATACGTCCAATACTAAGTTGCTGATGAAATGATTCTGCACTGATGTCTTCCACGTCTAGATTCCAAGGCTTGTCCTCAAGGTTTTCTAAGTTCCTTTGGATTTTGAAGTAGTGGTCAGTATTTACCGTCACTATGGCTTCCGAGGAATAGAGGTTGGTTAACAGGACTCCTATCATATTCTTTCCTCTAACGTTGGCCTTTCAGGGACATCCTTCCCATTGTAGGACTATCTTAGGCCTAATTCTCGTTGCATTGCATTCCATTTCCTCGAGCAGGTTTTATGTGTTTCTCCAAATGATCACACAAAGTAACTGATGCCCATTCTAAGCTTGGGTCGAATCTACATCGTAAAATAAGAAAAAAAGTCTAATTAAAGATATCATAATGTGTGTGTATGTTACAGGGCGGCGTGTACACCAACCTGGTGGTGATCCAGCACCACTCCATCGTCATGACCAAGACAGACAAGATCTACAAGATTCGCTGTACCTACGACATGACCTCGAAGAACATCACCTTCGGCATGCTCCCCATCAGGTGCGTACACATCAACGCTCACTCACATACTTATTTCTCAGTCCTTGCTGGCTACACCACCATGCCTGCCTGGTCTGAGAATGCACTTCATATAAATAACATGAGAACAGTCACCTCGTTTGAACCCTATGATTTTTGTGAACAGCACCTATTTATTGCTAATATGTAGATATACATTCCACCTCACCATAAACCTGCTAAATAGTGTCTACAGAATCATATCTTTTTTTCTAAAAACTAACTTTGTCAAAAGCAGCAGCATGGTTAGCACCCTCTACACCACATATGACTCCTGCTGCAGATGTCTTTTTAATAATGATATACATTTTACAGCAGCCCATCCGAGCACGACCCTTTATCCAACACATTGATCATCCGGTAAGACAGTGGCTGTGGCTTTCAGGAGTTCTGGGCTGCGGCTAATGGTTAGCTTGAGGGTGCCACAATGTACACTGCCTGTAGATTACCCTTTCCCAGTCCTGTAGACACTGTATGACAGTACCGTTAGATTCCTTGACCTGTAGGCATGGACCCGTAGACGATGACCTTCTACACAGACCTATCATCACGACTTTCTGGCCCCAGATCTTTAGATACAGATCAGCAGACATGGACTGTTGAAACAAGTTGTAGTGTAAGATTTTCTCGAAGAGAAACTTGCTTGAGGATTAAGTGCATTCAAAAACGCTAATCTTAGGTTAATGATACTCTAAACAAGCCCTTCTGTTTCTTAATTCATGACTTGTGGGAGGCGGAACACAGTTACTTACGTTTAGTTTTGCTGATTCACCTTATTGTGGCGATTAGTATCGCCACGATACGGTGAATCAGCATTTGGCGTCTGATTCACTTTTCTTGCTCGCAGGGTTGAGCCGCTGGCGTCGTGCTCTGTCCCCCTACGATCGTACTGAAGGTGAACTGATAAGATGCTGGAAAAACTGGATAAACCTCCAGAAGCTTTACTTGAAGCCCCGTGACCCACGCCAAAACCCCAACAGAGTCAAGTGGTGCTAGCCAGAACAAGAATACCAAAGTGAAGCTTCACTTTGAAGCTCCAAGACATACTTGAAGAATAATGTATAGGATATGATTCAGTTCTTTTGTCATATCCTAACAATAGCACACAGAAAAGAAGAGCCCACAGACCCCTCATTATAATCCTGTGGGTGAGACAAATGACCAGTTCAAGACCGCCTTCGTGATGAGTCATTTCTTGCCTTTTTTTTTTGCATACTCGCTAAAGCAGTTCTCACGTTCGAGATGTAGCGTCAGAGGTGGACGACTAATCCGGCTTAGAGTAACCCTCGCTTGACTTCTATTGATAAAAATATTTGTCTTTGTTTTGATGTACGTCTGTTGGGACACCATCCGTCCGCAGCGTAGCAGTTACATTGCAATCCACCGATCTAACAAACCCAAGTTCAAATTCTAGCTAGACAGGGCAATCAATCGGCTCACAGCAAACCCCAGTTCTTCATCCTCCCGCACGGGTATAGTCAATAAATGGCGACATAATTATAAAACTCTCTCCCTGTAATACACTAATAGTTACCGCACATTTATATACACGAAGCTGTGGGCCGTGTTCCTACGATTCGCAGTGTACTGAGCTGTGATGATGATGGAGCAGTTTAAAAGACGACCACTCCACTTGTCTCCCTTCCAAGTCTTCAGGTAAAAGATGTACCCAAACCTGATGAGATCCTCCTCCTCCTCCTCCCCCATTCAGCGACCCAGAGTTATGGTTCACCAGTCTGTTGATGCAAGTCTGTTGGATGATCCTTATCAAACCCCCTTCCTGAGCACACTTACTCACCACATGCTCTGCAGTCACATCCAAGCACCGTAGATAGTTGTCGTCTTGAGGAAAAAAAAAAAAGAAGTAATAATTTTTCAATGTAAATTACACTTCGTCTACCTTACAAGAAGTTCATTACCACAGTGTCTATCACATTGTCATAAGTTCACTTTAATCTAGTTCTTTGTTGTTGGTAGAATATTGGTATATGAGATTTCATCCTTCGGGATAAGTAATGATTACTGACAAGCTGACATAAACGTGGACCACTGACAGTCATCCCTTGTTATCATTTTCCTTTGGTACCGTTGCTTCAGGTTATCCTAAAGTGTTGTATTTCCCTCGCCCAGGGACCCAGATATGATCCCCATCACCTCCGCCCCCGAAGCTCCGCCACCAAGGATTCGCATCCTGGATGCTGCCCTCAGGGAGGTGGAGACGGTCAGGATCGGCGACATCCTCACCTTCAGGATCGAGATTCCGGAAGAAAGTAAGAGAGACGTTGGCAATAGCTCCTCCTTCTATGTTAGCACAATGAGTTTATAATACAGTGAAACGATTTCTGTCGTTGTTCCTTCTGTCGACTAATACTTTTAAAAGACAGAGGAGAAGGTAATCAAAGCCAGTTTATGTCAGTACATAGCCAGGCTAATGTAATTCCCACACAGACAAAGAAATAGTCGTGATGTCATTTCATGGCCAATAATGCTCAAACGAAGTATGAACAGGGGACCAGCTAACCAAGCTTCACATCACACTGACCTCATGATCCTGCTCTCTCTCTCTCCCTCACAGCTCCCTACGGCATCTTCGCCCGCAGCTGCGTAGCCATGGCCAAGGACTCCCGCTCTACCTTCCAAATCATCGACGACGACGGGTCAGTGGTGTTTAGTTCCTCTCTTCGTAGCGTACATCATTGTATTCCATGTTTATCCTGTGTTGTTGTGTCCTCTTCAACCCCAACAACATCTTGGTCTCCCTTTGTTGATTTTTAAACAGTTATCTGCAATACTGTGCAACTTCCTCCTCAGAGGGCCCGTTCCTCTACACTATGTCTCTCTGAGATTTCTTAGACTTACTTATAATCTATGATACGAAAAATCGTGCGTGTGATTTCTTCACAGCATAACTACTCCATCCTGTTCCTACAATAAAATTCTATAAAGGGAATTTTCCTCGCAGCTTCTAAATGTCATTCCACTTGCGTAGTTCTAATATAGACATTTTTGTCTCCTGTCTTAACTATAGAGGCATTAATCTTCAAAAATCTCATGATAGAGTTTGGCAATATCCCTAATGTCGGCTGCCATTTGCTTAACTCTGTCTATCAAGCAATAGAAATTTTCTCTTCGGCGTGTTAAGCTGATCGCTATGTCGAAGTAACTGTTTTCAACCTCATATTTGTCCTTTTTTGATGAGGTTAATCGTACGTCTTTCTTTTTTATTATTGTTCATCAAATTCTGTTGTTGTAAGCATTCTATAATTAACATTGCTTTTCTAGTTGAGTCACAAATTCAATTACTGTCCTGATTTTCTACTCGTTCCCTCTCGTATCTTAAACTCCAGAAACTTTACCTGCAAGAGTAGCTGAGTACACCTTGAGGAGACATCACGGTTGGTTTTCAGGAAGCAGCCTTTAAAGCTGATGAATATCTAATGTGTTTGCTGTTGACTTCACGAGACACTACGTGCGTATGACTCATCCCATGAGATCAAGGATCCTGCATGATACAAATATCTCAGTTCCCTCCCTTTTCTATTTCAAAAGTAGTCATTCAGTACACGCAAAATGATAATGAATCTAATACATGCAAATGACTTGTTAATGTCTTCTCCATTGTCATAACTGTCAGCTAGGATTTAGACGTTATAACGAGGCAACATTAGCAAGACAATACAACGTATTCATTAAGGAGTGACATGGGATCAAGTGAAATACGCAGCTCTTACATTATGATTAACGTAAAGGTACGTGTGAGGATATATATACATCGATGGTGAGGCAGATACTGAATACAGACGTTAGACGATCACTGAGCAGATCACATGACGTTACGAAGATCCTGAGGAGGATTACAAATGACGTACGATGATACTAATCTCAGAAGAGGGTGGAACACATAGATAGACACACGATCATCATGGGCAACTAATAATTAGGGTTAACTATGGGAGGAGGACGCACAGACAGAATACGGCTGTCTTATAACCACTCCTTGTATGCCATCAGCTCAACACGAGCTACCTGACAATTACAACAACACTCCATATAAAGCAGTAGGGGTAGGCAGCCAGGAGTAATGTGTGATGACAGGTTACTTATCACTGGTGTGAATTTCTGGTCAGTGGAAGTATCTTATGGTAGGAACATCAGACATACGATTAACCTTTGAGGTGGACCTCGTCACCTCTCACTGTTTTATGGTTCCTTCACCTGTCTTGTGGTATAACCCAGCGGAAGCATCTTGTGGTTTGACCCCATGAACTTCAGGTTCCTTGTGATAATCCCCTATGGTGACATACTAGGTCACAGGCTCCAGTATGGTGTGTGGTGCTCTGTGATAATCACCTGTGGCTTCGCCACATGCTTCACTGAGTGTTTGATATTTCTACAGCAGTTTGCTGAGCCGTGCGGCTGGAGGGGAACTGTGGTTGACTCGCTGGAGAGGGTCCTGCCATAACATCTATGATACTGATTCTTTATCTAACATCAGCTCTGCATTTCTAGCTTTTTTTTTTTTGTTTTCTCTTGTGAAGCTTTTTGATCCAAAAACTAAATAGTTGCTGGATATAACCTTGGTGTGAGTGCGTACAGCAGTAAGGCCCATTGCACACAAAGCAGTCTGAACAAACTTTTTAAAAGACTAACATCAGCAGGTAGATTGAGAGATGCACTATTATGCACTATTCCCTCCTTACGTGAAGATTTGCCCCCTGCATTCTCACCTACCTGATATGCACATGACCAGACTCATCCATCTGTTGCAGGTGCCCCGTGGAGCCAACTATCTTCCCACAGTTCACGAAGGACGGGTCGGCCCTCCAGTCTGTCTACGAGGCCTTTAGGTTCACTGAGTCCTACGGCGTCATCTTCCAATGCAACGTCAAGTACTGCCTGGGACCATGCGAGCCGGTGAGTCCAGTATTCCGTCTGCTGTGGTGTGGCAGCCCTTGTTCCTGGGGTACTCTGGTCAGCTGCTCTCTGTAGGGGGATGAGAAGCAAATATCTCTTGTTAAACTTTTTGATTTTGTATAGCGTATATGATGAATGAATTGATGGTAAATGGATGTCTCTCTCCCTATAAAACACAAACAGTAATCCCAAATAGTGATGAACATTACCTGTGACCTACACCAGAGAAGTGAATGCTTCCTCGCTTCCTTCGTACATTCTTGATGAAAGCGTTTGATCCAGCTGGTTGTCTTCCTACATCCCAGACGAGGTGTCAGGTGGGTCGTGATAAGCTGTTCTCCTGGGGCCGCAAGCGTCGTGATGTGAGCAACATGAGAGGAGCCTGGGGACACGTTCAGGAGACCACGAAGGAGGAGGCAATGGCAGCCGCTCAAGCCCTCACGTCCTCAGCGGGCAGCGACGAGATGAGCATCAGTCAGGAGATCCTGGTGCTG
The DNA here is from genome assembly GCF_036320965.1 of Panulirus ornatus. Classification (NCBI taxonomy): domain Eukaryota; kingdom Metazoa; phylum Arthropoda; class Malacostraca; order Decapoda; family Palinuridae; genus Panulirus; species Panulirus ornatus. The sequence goes on along the minus strand of NC_092227.1, from coordinate 72,310,820 downwards.
GACCTGGGCGACGACCAGCGTCCGCAGTACCGGGACGAGCCTGTGCCTGAGTCGGCCAGGGGATACCTTAACAACAGTAAGTGGTCGTGACCGACCTGTCATATTAGAACCTGTCTTATACTGTCACTGACTCACGCCAGCCTTATACCAACACAGTTTTGACTTACATTAATCCTACTTCGTGTATGACTCATGCCAGTGGCACTCATCAATAGCCTTTACTCACACTAGTCACGCTTACCTACATCATTCACTCACCTACAGCTTTAACGTAATTGTCTGAGTTAATAATGTCTGGTACGATGTACATAGCTTGTAGTGTGTGTGTCTCTCTATCATGTTTTCTCACCAGTTATTTACCAGATTGTTTGTATGTGGATGTATGCGTATCTTATCTTTTGTTCCAGTCTATGTATTCATGCCTGGAGGCAAGTCTTTGAGTCTATGTGTGTGAGTGTGTGTGTGTGTGTGTGTGTGTGTGTGTGTGTGTGTGTGAGTACAATTTGAAATTTGTTTGTGCTCGTGCGCACGTATGTGCTGAGTCGGAGAGTCTGTTCGTGTATGAGTCTTAGAAGATAGGACGTGTTTTAGTGACATCACACACTGAGCCATGTGCATGACAGTTACTCGGGAAGGTAACTTGGCCACCGCCTCCTTCTCACTTACCCCTAAGCCACCTGATTCTAATTTTCTCCTCCAGGTACATACACTTACGAAGGAGCTGACGTCACCTTATTTGAGACGTGTCCTACAAGGTCCTCCGTCCTCGCCTTGGCCGTCACCTGTGCCATCCTGTTGCTTATCTACGTCCTCACCGTCTTCTACTTCGTCATGAGAAAATGGATCCGTCCCCCGAAGAACATACGATAAATCTATGACGTCGAGGAACATTGGTTGCTGCTGCTCTGTTGCCTTCTGCAGGGTGGGTGGGGTAGAGAGGTGTAGTCTGAGATTTAGTATTCTGTTGGGAAACATGAAAAGCTCTGATACACCGACGATCAGCTTATCTATGATCATTCACATGCTGGTGAGCTTAGCTGCTGACGTTGCTGTATTGATCCGCTTAGCTTCTGTCATCACTAAGTTAATGACCTTAGCTGCCGTCATCAATGAGATGGTGAGACGACTAAGCCATACCACTATGTCATTAACTGGAAGTGTGCCCCTCCCTCCATTCTTTAATTTCCTAATTGTAGATAAAGTTGAATATCTACCACAACGGCTTATGTACTTAAAAGTCATAACATAAGAATATTGTGATAGACGCAACACTGACTTCACTTGTAAGTGTATCATAGTTCATCAGGTTGTCTAAGATAGATCCCTTAATATTCCCTAGAGCAAGAAGGCACTCCTCTTCCTAGCTAGATATTAAGCAACAACGTAACAAAAATATGGTTGAAAGGAGTGTGTCAGTGAGACAGACTCGCAGCTGTAGCTCTGATGCAGATTGCGTCACATTCCGATTTCTTATTTTCTTTTTGAATCATTTGATTTGTTGCATGTGATAGATCATGATACATGGCATTTTATTTGTTGTCTGTACCATGATACGTAGCGTTTTCATGTTTCTGTGTAGGGCAACTTTGTTCCACAGAACAGACCACAGCTGTTGGTCGTCTTGCACCTGCAGAAGGAAATGCAGACGAACATATCCACTACAATTTTGAGGCATTAAGATGTATCATTACCGGGCATTTAATTATTAGGCTCAAAACTTCCCATGGGCATTGGAGATATATGTATTGTTTGTGTGTGATTGTTAGAGGAACAAAAGTGCTTTGTTAGAGGAACAAGAGTGCTTTGTTAGAGGAACAAGAGCGCTTTGTTAGAGGAACAAGAGCGCTTTGTTAGAGGAACAAGAGCGCTTTGTTAGAGGAACAAGAGCGCTTTGTTCAAAACTCGTGATAGATTTTTTTTTTTTTCAACGTTGCCGCTTTCTGGGTCAAGCGAGGTACCTGGCGATACCTGTTGCCTTGTGGCTCTTCCTCCTGTTAAGGCACAGGAGTATCCTGGGTATGAACCTTGAGCATCCCACGTAGATGTTAGGAGTCCGGCCATAACTTACAGTTGTCCTCGGGTACGCCTGGTGAGGCTGCGCGCCACACCGGCTTCCTCTCTTTCCGTCCTCTGTGATCGTCGTCCTCTTGATCATGCTTGGTACGTTCTTACTCACAGACTGACTCGGTGAAAGGTCACATTATATTACTTCCACATACGTTGATATACATTAACTCAGATGAAACTGGATCTGCAGTAAGTTCAGTATGTGAATAAGGTGGTTCCGATTTTTCCTCTGCTTCATAGAGTGTTTAGTGGTTCATCATAAAACTTTGTTCCATTGTTGGTTTGTTGCTCTGGTCATCCTAGTTCACCCTCTGGCTGTTGTATTCTACCTGAACGAGAACCATGCTCGTGTTCCACACCGTCGAATGAAATGTTTGAATGTCGCACCATCGTGATGTGCTGGCGGCAACCCAGCGTCGACACATCAGCAGATGTTTCATAACCAAGAATCACTAGAGTTCACAAGTGAATCATACCGACGCTTTAGCTGTCACAGCGTCAGTTTCGACGTAACGCTTTAAGTTGTGGTCAATTATGTATCTTCTTCTGTCCTCCTACACGTACCTGCACGAGACCTAATGAGCCAACGAAGTGGACAAAGTACTGGGGCGCTGAGTGTGTTGTGTCACCCAGGGTACGGAGCTAAGATGCCAGAACACAACCTGGCTCAGGATCACTTCTCATTACTACCATGATACATCTAAATTCGTCTTTCTGTTTGGGGGAAAACTACCTTAGTGTAAATATTGGTCACTGTCCTGTAAGTTATTTCCTTCGAGTTTTATTGTTCTATAGTCTCAGGCCAAAGTAGTGTACAGGAATAATGAATGCGGTTCAAAAAAAAAAGTCTTTTCAGCATTCTGGCTCCTGGTGATATCGGTAGATCCCCTGAGGTTCTGTTATGACAGACCATCTGGCTCCGTAGCCCAGGCTGACGGTGATTTGTTTGATGTCTTCATTTTAAGAGCTTGTTAGGTTCCATATCACAGAAAAGCTAGTGATTTTTTTTTTATTGTGTTGTAAATAAACTATTATTTATTATGATATTTATGTAGTGTATGTAGTCTGCAAAATATGTGCAATTTCTTGTAGCCAATAAACTTTTTCAAATATTTACCAGGACTTTCTTTAACAAAACTCAAGTCGCCTAAGAATGATTTGTGAGGTGTATCATGTTATGCCCACGCTGAGGCAGTCAGTGGAAATCTTACAAAAAGAAAACTTGAGCTGAATAGTTTAAACTTCTAGTTACCTTCTTCTTTAAAGAGATGATCTTCATATCCAAGTGATAAACTACAATGAGAAAGGGAATAGATCGCCATTCTTATTCCTCAATTAAACAGATGACTGTGATAACTTGGTTATTAAGAAGCTCGTATTCCCAGCGTGTCGCAGTGAGGGGCTGAGGTGGGCGGGAGCGGTGGGGGTACAGACGTTCCTCCTCTCATACATCAGTTTCTATGATATGAACCAAAAGAAGGAGACAGGATAGGATTACTCGCTCATCCTGCTCGAAGGCTCAGGCTAGGGTGTTTAAATGTACGTAGGTGTAAACAAGATGAGAAGGAGGGATAGATAGGAAATAACTCCATCGCAAACATGGCCCATGCACCTCTTTGATCTTTCACTATCAACTTAGCTTCCCTATCCTCTCTTTCTCTCTCTCTCTCTCTCTCTCTCTCTCTCTCTCTCTCTCTCTCTCTCTCTCTCTCTCTCTCTCTCTCTCTCTCTCTCTCTCTCTCTCTCTCTCTCTCTCTCTATATATATATATATATATATATATATATATGTATATACATGTATATATAACTTTCTCATTTTTGGAAGTTCATTAAGTGGTGAACGTCGTATACGACACCTGGGTGTTACTGGTGGTCCGCCAGGCCAGTAACATCTGTGACCAGAGCTGTAATTGGTACAAATTACCACTAATTAATGGCCCATTCGGCAGATCAAGGGAAAATTACACCTCAAAGAATTCATGTTTGTATCAAGGTCAAGTGATGATGAAATTCTCGAGAGCAGCAGAGGACGTGTACCTCTCGAGTCAGTGTTTTGACTTACGTCCATCCACTGCTATCAATACCCCTGTCATCCACACCTTGGCCATCCACAGCCCTGCCTCACATCCCCTTCACACACCCACGTTTATATCCCTTTTACTCCAAGATCCTGCCATCGTCACCACTGCAGCTCCCACTTCCTCCCTCCTTAGCCTGTAATGCTCAACCCTTTGCTGTTCACCTCCCCATATACCCCAACACCCTCAGCTCCTGTCATCCGTCTACTGCCTATCTACTTCTGTCACGTTGCAGGTTCAAGTCGAGGACAAAAGTCCACACCAAGGCCGGGCCTTAATTGAAATATAAAAGATTAATAAAAAAGAAAAAAGAAAAGAGACGAAGAAAAGTATTTATTGGGTAAGACATGAGAGGGTAGAGAGTTCCAATGCTTCGAGGTATAGACAAAGAAACACTTATCAAAACGGCCCATCCTTGAGCTGTCAATGGCCACACAGTAATCATATTGCGCAGCAGCCTGTCTAGTATTGTGTGGTTAAGCTAGTGGTGGGGACACACAAGCAGCCAGCTCTTGGGAGCAAGAACCAAAGTAATACCTATAAATGAGGGAAAGTGAACCAAGATTGAGGCGTAGGGGCTTACAGCATAAATCAAGCGGGTCATGTTTTAAAGTTAGCCTGGTACAGTCTATAATTCAAACTGATTTCGACTCAACTCTGTTAAGGATGAGGGACTAGAACCACCCCAGATGTGAGGCCAGTACTCAATATAAGCACGGATCCATTCTTATCATAAACGGAGCAACTGTTCAGAAGAGAAATTTCGACGTTAATATAGGACTCCCAGTTTCCAAGGGACTTAGCTATTTCAGTAATGTGGGGTTTTCAAATCAGTGTTGATGTTACAGTAATACCAAGTATGTTTATTGAATCAAGAGGTGGAATTACAAGTCCGTCAAAGGAGAGAGAAAAGATGTGAGAAATTTCGATAGAAAGATGGATAGAAACCTGGTATTCGGGCCATTAAACTTAACCAGATTTCGTCTACCGCTCTGGGATATCCTCTCTAAGTCCGAGTTTACTGAGAAAGTTATGTCGAGATTAGATGCGGATTGATTGAGAGAAAAAAACGAACATATTTGTAAGTTGTGGAGGAATTCAGCGTTGAGTCGTCGGAGTATGAGTGCATTTGGTTATTTATAGAAAAAGGAAACCGTTGATCAAAAGGAGATAAAGTGTAGATGATAGAACAGAACCTTGAGGAACGCCGCTGTTGGTAGAGAAAAGCTGATCCTCTAACAACCACAGCGATAGATTGTCCTGAGAGGAAGCTAGATATGAGGGAGAAAAGGAAGGGAGGAAAGCCAAAAGAAGGGAGCTTAGAGATGAGACCTTGATGCCACATGATGTCGGAAGCTTTGGATATATCAAGGGCAACTACATAGGGATCTCGCCTTATAACGGTGATCAGAGAGAAGACTGTGAGATTCAAGATGTTTGAGAATATGGGAGTCGAGGAAGGATTCAAAGGCTTTTGAAATGGTAGATGGGCTCTACAAACGTATGCTTCTCAGAAAAAGGAAAAGTCCTGGATTTTAAACAGAAATGGAACAGACGAGCAAGCGCAGGTGCATGTTCAGAGGCAAACTCTTTCAGTACACGGAGATGGAAGTCATTAGGACACTCAACCTTGCTTGTGTCCAGGGAAGTAGGCGCTTTTTGGACAGTCCCAAAAGATATTAAGGAAAGGAGAACAGGATTAGTAAGAGGAACTTAAGAGGGTAAAGAAATTTTACAGTCATCCTAAGCAGAGTTAAAGGAGAAACGGGAACCAAAGAGAGTTGATTTGTCTACGGAAGAGACACCTGTAGTACCATCAGAACGGAAAAGTGATTGAAAGGTAAAGCGACAGAAGCTGTTAGCGATACAAGTAGCTAAACACCAGAGCCATCTATTAGTGGATGAGGAAGAGAGGTTATCTCATTTCCTTGGAATAGAGGAACGCTTTGCTTCACGAATAACGTACTTGCAATGATTACGGGCAGTGATGAATGCTGAATGGGAGTCGGAGGAAGGAGAGTTTTTCCAGGCCTGAAAGGCATTAGAACAGGAACTGTTGAACCATGGATTAGAAGAAGAGGTTGTCTTGGAGGGAGAGGAGATAAATGCTTCCATTCCAGCAAGAACAACCTCTGTTAAGCGAACAACAGAGACAGAAGCACCACCACATAAGAGACAGTAATTTAACCGAGGAAAATCAGAGAAGAGTTTTCGTAAGTTATTCCATTCAGTTCTGTATAGGTGTTAATATCTATGTTTAGTAAGGGCTGTTGAACGGGGAAGTGCCGCTCAAATAGATACATCTATGAGAGTGTAGTCAGATCTTGTGAGAATAGCGTTGGCATCTACATACATACAACTATTTACGCAAGATGCAACTTCAAAAGGTACAGTGATATGTTTGTTAGTACAAATATGTTTTAATTTCTTTAGTGAGCCACTTTGTGCAGGCAGACTACAGTATGATCTATAATCGAGCAGTGACTATGAAAACAATGTAGTCTGTGAATAGATGGACTTTGTGAGCATTGCTTTACTGTACTACCAACATTACTATGACATGCTCTTTCTGCATCCCACCATCACATTTTATCACAGTTGTTTGGCTGTCTGGGCTTTTGGCTTATCAACCAGTTGCCAGGGTCTTTAAGGACGTCGGCTTCAGGCCACATCCACCAACCTAGACATCTTTAACACCTTCTGCAGGTGCTCAAGATAATCTTAAGGATACATACGTTCTCAATATTTATTAGGGTCATCCTCTGGTACATATATACTATACATGAAAAATGAAAAGAATGTAATTCTACATTGACGTATTGATATAAAACGAATATAAAACACACACTGAGGAAATACTTTGCTTTATTTCTCCACTGTGAATATTATTCTACAGGGCATCGAGAGAATTCTATCAACCGTTGCACTTGAGAACCACTTGATCTTTAAGGCCAACAGGTCACGGATGACGGGGACCATCGCGCCACCTGACGCCACATTACACATACCTGCAGGTGTGAGGCCGTGATTATTTTGCGGGTGACACCTGGAGCGTCCGGAGCATGGCAGGTGTGGTCGCTTGGCTCCCCTGTCCTTCTACCGCTTTGCTACACATCACGCCGGACTCCGACCGTCAGAGTCCACCAGCCCCGTAACCATGACCAGGTTGGCCCCACTTGCCCTCCTCCTGCTGGCTGGCGTGGCTGCTGCAGCTGCTGGAGACCACGATGAGGCACTACAGGTAACAACCTCATGGATACAACAGCCGTTCCTTGATTATTCCTTGTGAAGTGCATGAGAGAGAGAGAGAGAGAGAGAGAGAGAGAGAGAGAGAGAGAGAGAGAGAGAGAGAGAGAGAGAGAGAGAGAGAGAGAGAGAGAGAGAGAGCACACGGACCCATGGTCCAAGTGAGGTGGTCTGGCCTTAACACTACTTGAAAAAGAAAATGCAGTCTCCTTAAAAGCAGTAGAAGAGAGGATTTGCAAAGCAAAGGCGCTCTGTCCACCTTCCACTCCCTCTGGCAACGCGCCGGAGGGAAACCAGGTAAAAAAGGATACCTTGCAGGATTAATATGCCTGAAGGAAATCTTTATTGGAGAGTCATAAGATAGGATGAACATGAATATGTCATACAACCCATGGACAATGACATACATGCCTTCATCTTTTGTTATAAAGACGATAGTAAGGATAAACTTGACCTCCAGCCTATCGCCTTACCATGTCTATATCATTTCTGATGTTGAGAAATGATAAGATATTTCATACTCTCTCAAAATAGGTGAGACGGGTTAATCAGTGATAGTATGTTACCGCAGCCTGGCCAGGGAGAGTTCAGTGGTTGAGAACGTTGCATGATATACTACTACGGTATGATGAATGCGTTGATATTCAGTACCGGGGAGTGACAAGTGATGATCAAGCCAGTTTTAAAGTACTTACCCTTCTAACTTAGGAGCGTTCAAGTGATGGCCGGAACCATCTCACACTCTGACAGATGCGAGTCGCTCATGGTGTTAGTACCTTTCTGACGAGCTACCAGACTACACCCAGTCTCCTCAGCTTACCTACAAAACGCACCTCGTATTTGCCTCATAACTTCAGAGTTCCTCGCGTTTCTTTTTTCTTACTTTTACCCCGTTAGTTATCCAAGGCGTAGCCTTAATGAGGACTTCCTTCCTCGACTGGAGTCTCTGGCAAAAATCATCACAATGTCTCATATATAATATCAACCCTATATGTACTCAGCATTATGTGTTAAGCGATCCTGACAGGACGTATAGATAGATTACCCTTTAGATTGTTTTATGCATCGAGTATATTTTCTCTGATCTCTTTCACATGACTGGCAGAGTTGAAGATAATCAGGTAACATCAAGGGTTCACCGTCAACCACTTACATCTTATAGAATCCAATCACCTTAAGGCCACTTGGGATTCGGGCGCTCGTGACAAGAGCGAAGGGAGTAATAACTAATGAGATTTTGGATTACAATAAGAAGTAAGTAACTAATATTAACTTTCATGATATGGAAATTACGGTATTACTGTCCTCGTTAACTTTCATGAATATCAATTTTCTCCTCTGCCTCAGGACCTACACAGATAATTAGTGGTCCAGAGTTAAGAGTTATACACTAGGAAAATAAACTAGTTATTACCCGCATCATCAGTTTGTTTCATTCTAACAATGTCGTGTTACACGAAGTAACGTGGTAACATAACAACGTCGTGTCACCCGGAGTAACGTGGTATCATAACAACGTCGTGTCACACGAAGTAACGTGGTATCATAACAACGTCGTGTTACACGGAGTAACGTGGTGTCATAACAACGTCGTGTCACACGGAGTAACGTGGTATCATAACAACGTCGTGTCACACGGAGTAACGTGGTGTCATAACAACGTCGTGTCACACGGAGTAACGTGGTGTCATAACAACGTCGTGTTACACGGAGTAACGTGGTATCATAACAACGTCGTGTTACACGGAGTAACGTGGTATCATAACAACGTCGTGTCACACGGAGTAACGTGGTGTCATAACAACGTCGTGTCACACGGAGTAACGTGGTGTCATAACAACGTCGTGTTACACGGAGTAACGTGGTATCATAACAACGTCGTGTCACACGGAGTAACGTGGTATCAGATGTGATGGGTTGCATGTAGGTACTTGATTGCAGCCGGCAGCCTTCCTCAGTCATGGTCACGATGCCTGATGCAACATCACACCACAAGTAATACCCATATATTGCGCTAACTGATAAGATTATCTTTTGGGTGGTTTTTGAGCGCCTGATCATACTATGTCGGCGTCTGCATGTAAATGCTATCTTTAGGAGGTAGGGAAGCGTCTCGGAGTAATGTGACAGTGTGTGTGTGTGTGTGTGTGTGTGTGTGTGTGTGTTAATCAACAGAGACAGTCTGGGTGCGGTAAGCGATGCTGACTGTGTTACAGGAGGCCCGGGAGGACAAGTTGTTGCGGCGTAGTAAGCGGCGCTTCAGCTTCGGTGATGACGAGTCTTATGAATATGAGGAGGCGCTGGACTCCTGCTACTGGTGCGGCACAAACACCACGAACACAGACAGCGAACACAGGGCAGCTACCATAACCTTATGTTAGTCATCAGCTGAAGTGTTTAGTCTCTTTGACCGCCATGATACGTGAGTTTATGTAACATTACCTGACCCTAATGTCTATTCTCGATTCCTACTACTGCTGTGTCTGTCCCAACGTCTCCACCAGTTCGGTATCAAGTGCTTTCTTCATACTTGACAAAGTCTGACCTTAACCCCAGTGAGGGTAATCATTTCTCTATGTTTTGGTCAGGTGAATAAGAACTTGGAGCCTAATCCCACTAGAACTAATTATTCAACCACTTTTGTCTCTGCTGAGCAAGTCCTTGGAACCTAATCCTTGTGAGATCAATCATTAATCTATATCAATTATCGTTAAGCAAGTACTTTGAACCTAATTCTTATGAGATTAATCATTAATCTATATTTCTCTCTGTTGAACAAATACTTGGGAACTTAATCCACAGAAGATTAACTGATAATCCATATTATTATTCGTTAATCGAGTGCTTGAAACCTGATCCTTGTGAGATGAATGTTTCCGTTCGTCTCAATAACGTCATTCTCGGGAGACACGGGACTATAGTATAGTGTGACGTGCCTGCATTACAGTAATTACCAGTTTCGACTGGCTTCACGTATGTAAGCATCCATTCCAACATTCTTATGGCATCATTAATCGCATCACATCCCCCTATACACTCCCCAGGGGTCTTGTTCCTGTGAGATTATTAATTCTCCCTCGGAACTAATCCCTGTAAAATTACTGATTCTCCTCAGAATCTACTCCCAGCGGCACGACTCATTTTCCCTCGAATCTAGGCCCTGTGTGACGACTAGTTCTGCCGGGGTCTCTGGTCCCTGTGAGACAACTGATTTTCTTCCCCATATCTCCCCAGTCAGCGTGTACCTGGCGCCTGGAACGTGTGTGGTTAACCAGTCCCCTAACTACCCAGATAGGTACCCTCACAACATCGACTATCGCTGGACCTTCACGGTAGGTCGGCTTGCTCAGTTGTGATTCTACGTTGTATTGTGTTGTTATGTTGCCTCCTGCTGTTCTCTATGTCATGCTGTGCCTTGAAGAGATCTAAGATGCACTAGTATGATGAATTCTGCCGTATTTACCCTCATCATGCTGCCATGCTGTGTCATGTAATGGTGCATCGTTATTTACCCTGTGTCGTGCTGTGTCATATGTTGCTACAATATGTTATTATGTTATGTGTTGTGTTGTACGATGTTGCTCTGCGCTTCGTCGGTTTGTGTTGTGGTGTGTTGCAGTATGTTTTATGGTGTATCATGTTGTGTTGTGTTGCATCATGCTGGGCTCTGTTGCATCATGCTGTGTTCTTTTGTGTTGCATTGCTTCATTCGTTGTACTATATTATGCTGTAACCATGTTGTGTAGTGTTATGTTATGCTGTATTCATTGCATTATATTGTACTGCTTTATGCTGTGTTGTGCTGTGTGTGTTGCTTTGAGTTATATCGTGCTGTCAAGGTGCGCTGTCTTGTGTTGTTCTGCATCATTTATGCTGTGCTGAATCATGCTGTGTTATACTGTATTATCGTGAGCTGCACTGCATTATGCTGACATGCTGTATTGTGTTACACCTGGTTGTATCATTCTGCGTTATTTTGTGTCATGCTGTACTGCATAATGCCGCTATGCTCCATAATGTGTAAATTCTGATATCAATGATGCTTTAAAAGATTTTTTTTTTTTTCGTAAACATCAACTCACACCACCTCCTTAAGTACCCCAACAGTAAACAGGTTGTACACATTTCTAGCTTCCTATAGATAACAAGTTTATATAGTTTCTGTGATCTCATTAAGTCCGCTTAAATCCGACAGAGGTAAGGTTCCCATATGAATACGTAAATGAAAATACCACTGGGGTATCCAAAGCATACACGAGTGGGAAAACCAAAGATCGAATAAAAGGATAAAGATAGCAAAAAAAGGTAAGAAGTTAGACGTTTACGAGTGTATAGCTCTCAACTTTATGTGTACAAATGGGGGAAAAAAAAATGATAGATAGGCAATAAAAGAGACGACAACAAATTACGAAACAATGGCAAGCAGAGGATCGTAGATGTCATAGCAGTTAACTATCACCACACATACACAAGAGATTACAGCAAAGAAGGGACTTGGATTCCTCTCTGTAAGACTCATAGTTACATTTGTACCAATCGTGTTACTGATCACATATCGTAATGATGATGATTACATGTCGTTGTGTTAGAGCTGTGTTTAACATTAAACTTCGCTGCGTTGATTACAAATTACTGTGTTAAAGTCTTGTTTAAGATTATGCTTCATCGTGTTAATGATTACATTGGGTTACAGATGTGTTTGATATCACACGTCATTGCGATAAGCATCATATAGTGTTGCGTAAAAGGTGTTTTATACGTCCTAAACAGTCTTGTAAAAGTCATGTTAAAATGTTTGAGATATTGTGGTAGAACCATTTTAAAGATCATAATACATGGTTTTGAAGTCATCTTAAGGGATACAACTTAACATATTAAAATTCTTCTTAATGATTGTAATTCATCAGTTGCTTTACGTCGTCGTCAGAAACACAATGGAAATTTGGCCAAAGTGCTTTGAAAGAAAAGTGTGTTGCGTTGTGTTTCATCGAGTCAAAGTTCATTGCGCTGTGCTGCATATGTCTATGTCGTGTCATATCTTAGTGTTCTGTCATGTTGTGTTTGGCTGTCATATTGTGGTGTTCTGTCATGTTGTGTTAGTCTGTCATATTGTGGTGTTCTGTCATGTTCTGTTAGTCTGACATATTACTAGTCTGTCATGTTCTGATGTTGTCATACCGATCCTGTTCTGTTATGATAGAATGTTCTGCTGTGTTGAACTGTTCTGTAATATGGAGGAAAGTGTGTGGGTAAAAGCGAGTGTGGTCAACTGACTTGTTATCATACGTTTGGCAGACGCAACCGGACAGCGTCATCACCTTCACCGTGCCGTCTGGAGGTATACAGAAGAGCCGTGGCTGCTTCAGGGACAAGCTGGCCGTCGTCGTGAATAATAAATCAGTCAGGTGGGTCACACTGCTACAGTCAGGTGGGTCACACTGCTGCAGTCAGGTGGGTCACACTGCTGCAATCAGGTGGGTCACACTGCTACAGTCAGGTGGGTCACACTGCTACAGTCAGGTGGGTCACACTGCTACAGTCAGGTGGGTCACACTGCATCATGTTGGGTAAGTGACACTACCATGGTCAGGTGGGCCACAATGCCAAGACCTTTGTACTCATGTATAGATTAATCCTGATAATTGCATATAGATTAATCCTGATAATCATGCATAGATTGATCCTCGTAATTATGTATAGATTAATCCTGGTCATTCATGTATAGATTAATCCTGGTCATTCATGTATAGATTAATCCTGGTAATTCATGTATAGATTAATCCTGGTAATTCATGTATAGATTAATCCTGGTAATTATGTATAGATTAATCCTACGACGAAGACTTTTTCCCCGCTTTCTTTTCATTGATATTGCAACACAACCATTGTGTGATATGTATGTATGAACAGAGCGATCATAATGTAGCATAAGGTTGCACTCACCATGCACCTGTGAAATGATGTAAGCTATACCAGAACCACATTAGAAATAAATGAAATGAATTCAGGTCATGGACGAATACAACAGTAAGGGCCGCGTATTACCCAGAACCGTTCAGAAGTCGTACTTCAACTCGCATATGCTTGAGTGTCTCGTTGTGTGCGTGTGACTGGGAACACAACCGTCTTGGTATGATGACACACACACACACACACACACACACACACACACACACAGCCGAAGCTGTCCGGAGAACAGGGTAGGTCTCATGGTCACACGGGAAGAAAGGCTTTACTCTGCCAGTAACCGCGCAGAATCCTTAGCATCTCTGAAGGGAAATTCTCCTTTCATTTTGGAGTCGTACATTGATAAAGCTTATCACTAAGAAGGGATTGCTTGTTTCCTCAAGTACCGCTGATCTTTGAAAGTCCTTACCTTGTGTTTTGTTGATGGCTACGATCTGTTCCCTTTTTCAAAAGGCAGGTTTTACACTTCCTTCAGAAATTTTAGAACTTCTTTCTTTACTTTCTCTTCTTTTTTTTTATGTTGCTCTTTTATATTTCATTCAAAGCTTGATCTTGATGATGACTCTTGACCTTGACGAGAACTTTCATCGTAAATAAGTTCAAGTCGGTCATCTGTTGTGTTGTGGTGATGACTCTGGCTGATCAGCACACGAATGTACGACGATGATTAGGCAGGAGAACTCGAGACCCCGTTTTCTTTTTCCATCACACTCATGCGCATCCCTGAAGACGAATAATAAATAAAACGCTCGTACCTCTATAAGGTTGCAGTAATTGCTGTAATGTTTGTCATCAAAAGTATATGTTATATATACATTAACGCGTGCTATTTTTCTAACACCAGGACAGTCACGAGAAAATCATCTATTCTGCAATTGTAAGAGAAAAAGGTATATCTTTTCCTCAAATGTACATCTTTTCCTCGATCTTTTCCGCACCATTTTACAGTGAGACGCCTGGCGCTGCTCACACCACACGCCATGCCTTGTGACGATCCTTCTCTTATTCCAGGAGGTGTTCGTCATTCAGCAACTTCGTGCGGACGTCCGACCAAACGGCGACCATGTACATCAGGTTCGAGACCAACCATCGGATCCACTGGCAAGGATACAACGGCACCGTCTGCGCCTGTGCGTGAGCAACGTGTCCCACGGGGTCTAGTTACACATGTCGCCCCGCCCCGCCCCGCCCTGCCCCGCCCCATCCGTGATGCGCCTTACCCCACACCTCCATCACGCATTTCACGGAACACGTGCCCTTCTGACGCATCACTAAGTTTTTCTTGGTTAGATAATGAAGGATTCTACAGCAAGTTAGGGCCGGCCCGATAGACACAGCGACTATTTCTGTCTCATTGTGAAGAAACACAAATAGGAAAGAGAGAAAAAATATTCAGTTTCCTACTTAGATTTTTGCCCTTTACACTTTATACTTAACACTTTATACTCTTTATGTGGAATAGACCAATGTAATTGTAGGAACTAACCGGCAACTCTGACCACTGTTCCACAAGACAGGCTGACATAGACGGTAACTGTCAATATTCTATATTCTCGTGACAGACGACAGTTTAACTCTACTTAAAGCTTGTTTTAAGTTATATATCTTTGAAATCATCATCGATGACAAGTGTCCCGGTTTACTAGATTATCTTAGACGGAAAACATAAGTGTATGTGTGTGTGTGTATGTGTGTGTGTGTGTGTGTTTGTGTGTGCGTTACTGAGTCTGTTTTCTCCTCACATCATCCCTCTGTCCACCGTCGAATAACAGTGACTAATTATGTCAGGCGATGATTAGATCAGCATTTGTGGCAGATATTCAAGACCTTCCTTACGGTGCTTCGCATCTGATAAAAAGGAGAGATTAAACGTTTCCCTGGATGAACCCATGAGTGCGTGGGCCTTTGTCTCTTGTCATCCCACCCCGCCACGCACCCTTGTGCCTGATGATCAAATTCTTTTTCTTGGAATGAATATAGCCATGTAGTAGTCATTATTTCACCTGGTGTACTTAAGATGACAAGTACTTTTCTTTTATTCATCATGGACTGTTATCAGTTTTCAGTAAAAACTTCTCCTGGCAGTTTCTTGGTTTATTTACGAAGGACATCTTAAATCCCCCAGCTTGCATACAATAGTGAAATGCTCTGTATTGATGTTTGATCATAAACCAACTTTCTTGCAATGGTCTGTCCAGGGGGGGGGGGGGGGGGGGGTGAGATGTAGCGAGGGAGACACGAGACACTAATGACACCTCTGCCTCCAACAGCGGACGTGACGACGACAACCACCTCCACAACAACTACCACCTCCACAACAACGGCCACACCCGTCCTCTGCGGTAAGTTACATTCCTTCCATACTTGTTTACCGCGTCCCGCCTCACCCACGTAGGTTGCGCCAGGAACAGACGACACAAAGGCCTCGTTTGAAATCATCCATTCTCTGTCACCGGAACCAAAGCCCACCAACCACAGCCAAGTTTCATAGACTATGGTCATGGTTTGCCTTGATCGCTTTATATGCTCCGGTTCAGCCCGTTGACAGCACACTGACCACTCCCCCGTATACCATAAGTATGTATGTATAAATTCAAATTCATTCTATTCCATGCACATCTCTCACCAGTCTGATCATTATGGCCATATTTAGTTTCACGCAGAGATAGAACATCCAAGTTCCTTTCATTCAAAATAGCACTTATCTATTCCTTCGTCTCGTCCTGGTTACGTTTCCGCATGATCAGACACTCCACCTTGAGCTCGCGCGGAGAAATCCTCGCTTGACTATCTACTTTTCTATTCCTGATTTGAAAAGCTGATAAAACAAGGAAGGCAGGTTCCCACTCCTCCTCTTCCGACCCTGCCGATGGCCTCCCACGGATGATACATATGTGCTCTCATTACTCCCGAATCCTACTAAATAAAGGTAATCTATGATTGAAGTTGAAGAAAGATGTGACTAGCGGGCCATCATTTATGTGAGAGATATGTGGATTAAGTTCTTCTAACCCAGTTGTGTATAAGGAAGGAAGAAAGAGAGAAACCTAGGCCATATTTTCCCGTGGATTCATAGGAATATATATATATATATTCATATAAGTAAAAGCTTTGCGGAAGATGAAAGCCGGCAAGGCAGCAGGTTTGGATGGTATTGCAGTGGAATTTATTAAAAAAGGGGGTGACTGTATTGTTGACTGGTTGGTAAGGTTATTTAATGTATGTATGACTCATGGTGAGGTGCCTGAGGATTGGCGGAATGCGTGCATAGTGCCATTGTACAAAGGCAAAGGGGATAAGAGTGAGTGCTCAAATTACAGAGGTATAAGTTTGTTGAGTATTCCTGGTAAATTATATGGGAGGGTATTGATTGAGAGGGTGAAGGCATGTACAGAGCATCAGATTGGGGAAGAGCAGTGTGGTTTCAGAAGTGGTAGAGGATGTGTGGATCAGGTGTTTGCTTTGAAGAATGTATGTGAGAAATACTTAGAAAAGCAAATGGATTTGTATGTAGCATTTATGGATCTGGAGAAGGCATATGATAGAGTTGATAGAGATGCTCTGTGGAAGGTATTAAGAATATATGGTGTGGGAGGCAAGTTGTTAGAAGCAGTGAAAAGTTTTTATCGAGGATGTAAGGCATGTGTACGTGTAGGAAGAGAGGAAAGTGATTGGTTCTCAGTGAATGTAGGTTTGCGGCAGGGTGTGTGATGTCTCCATGCTTGTTTAATTTGTTTATGGATGGGGTTGTAAAGTTTCCCTGGAGAACAGTTGAAAGAGGGGAGTATAGTCTGTTGTGGATCCGACGCAGCTTGCAAGTGACCTGTGATATTCTTTTCTTGAATGCTGATGGGGGTATAGTCAAATTGCAGTGTAGCTTACGATGATTAGTAACGTTTTTATTAAGAAATGTTAAATACAGTTTTAGTAAAAATTCTTAGGTTTCTTTGGGGTTTTACGAAGGACATCTTGAAAGTCCCCAGTTGAATGAAAAAGGAATGTGATGATGTTTGATATAAGCCAATTTCTTGTCATGGATGACCAGGAGGGAGGGGGGGGTGGAGGTAGGGGGAGACAAGAGCCTTAAAACTTGCTCAAGGTCGGACACAACCACCTCCAAACAACTTACTGCTTCGAACAACGAGCTTCCACATCTTGCGGTTAGTTAGTCCTTCGATACTTGATTAGAGTGTGCCGGCATAGCAGTAGTGGCAGAAGACGGACAAATGGCTCGTTTGAAAGTCGTTCATCGTGTAACAGGAAAAAGCGAAATAAAAAGATGGTTGGTAGGTCGCATGAGGGTCGCTTTATATGCTGGTTTGCCCGTTGACAGCACATGACACTGAGACCGATACAAAGAGTAGTATAAGATTCGAATTCATTGATCCATGGCGACACTGCTCACAGTAGACATATGGCATATGTAAGTTTCAGAGATGAAAAATTCCGGTTCTGGCTTCAAATGCATAGTCGTAGTTGCAGAGCAAGGATGACGTTGCATGACGAATGGTCTACAGGGTTGACGTGCGAGAAATGTTGATTCACATTATCTCGTGATTTGAAAACTGTAAACAGAGGAGGTTCCATATATATATATATATATATATATATATATATATATATATATATATATATATATCAAAGAGTAGCCTCCACTTTTAACTCAGTCACTACTCAAGCCATGACTTACTGTTCCAAAGTTACCCTGACACACAGACGACGTCTGCGGCAACATAGGAGGCTTCCCTGGTCGCATCAGTCTTGGGGTGCCTGGGACGCACTACCCTTGGGTGGTCAACGTGGACATCTTGCGCGACGAGGTGTACGTCAGGTGCTCCGGGTACCTCATCTCCCGTATCCATGTCGTCACCGCCGCCTTCTGCTTCCACCAGCAGTCCCCCACCGGGTTCGTGGTAGCAGCACATTCCTTGTTTGTCATAAGGTTTCCTCTGCCAAATATATCACAGCTCAGGTTAGGACCGTTTCCCACCGACACAGAAATGATAGATACAGTGGTCAAATATCTGAAGCGGAAGCCTTTTGTAGTACTTGTAATATCTTTCGGATATACAGTGTGATAGGTGATGTCATTGTTTGGAGAGTCTCGGCATTCAGAGATATTCGGATTGATCTAATATGAAAACTGAAATACGTGCCTCTTTTTTTTTCCTAAGAAAACTAATTTTGGAATCTTGATCATTAGGCTGCATTGGTATTTCTTTCTGTATAATTC
This sequence comes from Panulirus ornatus, assembly GCF_036320965.1. NCBI lineage: Eukaryota > Metazoa > Arthropoda > Malacostraca > Decapoda > Palinuridae > Panulirus > Panulirus ornatus. Next base: position 72,292,227 of record NC_092227.1, on the reverse strand, counting down.
TGATTTTAACTTCAAAACTGTACTACTTCTGGTTTTAATATTGCTAAGAAATACGAGAATGATAATGTCTGTGATCCATTCTCATATCTGATCTCATCCATGGAGGGAATCTGTCAGGGGCACATAGCGTTTCCACTACAGGGGAAAAAAACAGAGTAGATATGTAAGAGAGTTACTATCAGATAAGCTGACTGCAAAAGAACCATCATGTTGTCTATGACGTACAGGACAACAGGAGTGACGGTACGTGTGACGGCGGGAGAGTACGACCTTACCCAGCCTGATATCCCCACAGCCCAGGTCCTCTACACCTCCACCGTCGACATCTACCCAGACTTTGATCCCGTTAACCTTAGTGGAGTAAGTGAACTACATGCTGGTGTGTCACTCATGTGCATGCTGGGGGGTGGAGGGGTGATTATCTTCTGTAATATGGTGGTGGGAGAGGTCTCTCCTCTCACTCCATGACAGAATATATTTCACCATCTGCAGCACAGACGATCTGTATCACTTTTATGGCAGGGTACATCACATTACTTCTGCGGTTAGATATGTCGCACAGCAACTGTGACCAGATAATACACCATTCTGTCTGTGTGTGTATCAAGGGTAGTCTTCATTGTATATGTTGTAGGTTATACCACAAAATATTGCATTTTCTTTGGCGAGTTAGAACATCCTGAGAGAAAATATCATTTATATAAGGGAAACTATACTATATTAGCCTGTGGTTAAGATGTACACTCTGTCAGTGGCCCGGTTTGATAATGTAGGAATGCACAACATGCTGTGACAGCGATAAGGTGTAAGAGAGAGTGTATGAGTGGGACAGTATACTGTATAAACTTTTGTGGGATGGCATGTATCGTGCAGCATATTCTACCCTCCTGTATCCATGACAGGATATGATTCAGATTGTGTGTATATCAGGATATGTGTGTGTGTTTGTGGATATGACAGGATACATTTAAGTTATAGGATGGTCTAATTCATTGCGTTTGTGGTTTACTGACTAACAGTGTGTGTGTGTGTGTGTGTGTGTGTGTGTGTGTGTGTTTATTTGTGTTTCAGTCAGAGTACAACATGGCGGTCCTGACAATGCCTGGCGATGGGTTCACCCTCAACACCATGGTGGCGCCCATCTGTCTCCCGGACCTGACCGTTCACAACCAGCTCGTGGGGATCCTCACACCGCTAAGCTTCTCAGGCTTCGGCTGGGCAAAGAATGGTAACTATGACATCCTGCGTCGGGCTGCATTGCATGTGCGAAGGCCAGGCAGTGGACTCCGGGGTATCAGTTTTAACTAATGCGGGTCCCCTGGCACCAGGTGCAATGCTCTGTCCATCACTTCCTTGAATTCAAAAAAGAAAAACAGGACAGTTTAGTGATGCATATAAGGATATCATTGAAACAAGCCATATAGTAGATGTCACGCTGGCTTGGCCTTCCTCATTTCGCCTTCCACCTCCCAACGCCACAAAAATGACTGGCTGAGAGAGAAAGAAGAAATTGCCGAAAAATTGAGAAACTTTATGGAGTATCAGGATATATCAAAGTGTAAAAATATGGCGAAAATATAAGAAAGTGACTGTAATCATCAGGACTAAATACTAGACCATAGCTCGAATGTCCACTTGGAGCGCAGGCCACACAGACATGCTCCAGACCTGTTTGTTCAGTTCAACGCCCAATCACTTAATACTGCCATACTGGGATGTGTGAATCTTGAGCATAACCCTTTGAATACATACAAGAACGATGGAATTTGTTCTAAAGTCTGACTTCAATAAAGTTTCAGATGAATTCCAGAAATTTGGAAAAGTTAGGCCTTTTATAGATTTGTCATTAAATATCTGAAGACATATCTGAACCAATATCATTAGTGAGTGAGGTCTACCGGAGGAGAAAAAACCGAAATATGCAAATTGTTTAAGTTGTGTTCAGATGAGCTGGTAGAACAATGATATATATTAAGAAACGGTCATTCATAGCCAATGGTAGGTACTGACGAAAATGAATCACCTAGATTGTCTGGTGTGTTGCAGATGAACCTGTGATGAACATGTCCACCATCGCCTTCACCACCTGCGCTTTGCCTTCCTCTTACTTCAGCGCGGACGTCATCTGTCTCGCGGTGGATTCTACTGTGGAGAGCCCATGCCACGTGAGTACAATGGTGCTCCAGTGTTTCTTTTCTTCTGTTACGGGAGGACTTCCACACAGGTGCTGTAGAATGCTATCTTTCAGATGCTGCTGCTGTTGCCGCTGGCCTAGTCTTTGCATAACGTCGATGCATCTGGTGATGCTCACAAGGACGGCAAGTGAGGCTATGGCAATCTCCGTGTCACATATTGTGCTTAACGTTGATTCATCATTGTGTGGTGGAGGGTGGTGGAGTTCACATGACAGACAGAGAGTTGACGGGGGGGGGGGGGGGGGTAGGAAAAGGGGAGGGGGGGGGGTTAAGGGAAGGGAAATAGTCCAGGGGGAATCGGACACGGAACTCAGATCCCAAGCGGAACGCGACCTGGCGTGCCGGCGACCGGTCAGGTGTGTAAGACTTTCCTCAGGCTGGTAGCAGCATCCTCCCGGGAGCAGCTTATAAATAGGCTGTCATACCATACCTCCTCAACACACCGCTACTTCTCGCGTCCACCAGAGTTCTTCATGTCACCAACTGACTTTGTTCATGGAATTTACATTCCGATTGTTTGTATGGTTCCAGAATAACAGCGAGTGGCAATGGAGAGGGGTCTTCCTCCGTTCTCTAATTCTATATGCTTCTCATAATTTTGGAATCAGTAACGTCTTCACACACACACACACACACACACACACACACACACACACACACACACACACACCATAAGGTAGCCTTTTCTTGCCACATATAAAACGCTTTGCCTTTCTCTAGATTATGTCGAATACGGGGCAATTCCTTTGCAGTTCATTCTTTCTGGCCGCTCAAGAGTAAGCGGACTTCGATCTTAGTTTGCAACGTAGGATGTGTCACTTTCTCGCACTAGCTAATGCATCCAATTCTTACAGATATGCGTGTATCCAACATTTAAGATTAATGAATCTGGCACTCAAGAGATGTGTCTGATATGTTTTCTACCAAATTCATGTTGTCTTTACTGTGAGGTTGTGACGAATAACTGGTTCTTTACTCTAAATGTCACGTTACTGCTACTATACCGTTGGTCTTCTTGTATCATCAGGTGCAATGATACACATACCACTGCAAATCACAGTCACTTACACTGCCATTTCGTCTCCCAAGGGTGACGCTGGCGGGGCCATATACGCCGTCGCCAACGATGGCAAGTACTACGCCGTCGGCACCGTGAATTCCCTCCCTCAGGACTCCTGTCCCCTCGGCGATCTCTTCTTCTTCCTGACGCAGTCCACCAGCTTCTACTCTTCCTGGATCAACAGCATCACCGGTGAGAGACGCTGCAACCAGTGATACCCCAGCGACACCCCTGACGCTCGCCACTCGTGCCTTTGCTTACTTCTCATCTGCATCTGGATCCCTTACACTGTCCCACGACACCTTTCCTTCGTCTCGTGCTTTACCATAGCCAATACTCAACCTCTCCTCCGTTCCACGTCCCACCATCCCTCTTACTACACTACCTTTCCTCTGTTCCATTTCCTTCCAACACCACTGTCGTATTATCTTCTGGGTCATGGCTCACCACCACCACTACCTTGGCTACACTAGCGCTCCTTCGGTCCATGGCCGGCCACCACTACCACCACCACCAGCACACCACCGCTACTCTCGTCATAACTCATCGCTACTTCCACATTGTTTGTCTCCTCTCATTCTCACTACTTTACTACGTATCTCTCGTTCACCTACACCACCACATTATGTTTTCTTTGTTCACCACCACTTCCACGATTACAGTATGTTTCACTCGTCTACCACCAGCACCAACGCCACTATACTATTCCTATGTCCCCTACCAATATTACATTGTGCATCCCTTATGTATCACTACCACTATAGTGGTAGTGATCATCATTAAGCTCCGCTGCTCACGACCTGTTTATCCCCCACTCTATCATTCAGTTTTACCAGGCCACCTACCTACCTACCTCAGGTCTGTGATGCACAGGACGACAAGACAAATGAATCATGTCAGTTCTATACGTATAATGCTTTCGACCATGGCAGCCAACCTTGAATTATAAGGACGAGTTGAAGTTAGGCGACTGAAAAGTTATCAACAGGTCTTTTCAAGACCTTATGTTGGTTAGTGTGACGCCCGTCATGAAAGAAGATAACCTCGGGGAATATTTCTATCTATTCATTCTATCCTTCATTCTACAGTGATGCACTACGTTGCAAAGAATTCATGTGATGATGAAGTGTAGGTCTGGAAACGACCCACAGGAGGGTGAAGCAAAGCCATCTTAAGATATTTATTTAGTTGTCAATTTCATATTTCTGGTTTAAGGTTTCACCTGCATTGAAACATTATTTACATCATTACCTTTCATGAAAATGTTATCATCTACTTACCTATGAAACCTGTACATCTTGAGGTCTTGGATCTGTTTAGAAGATTCTTCTAACCAAGCTCTTCCCTGGACCTTGGGCAGCCTGTGTATCAGGTGTCTTATCTCTCACCACCAACCACTCCTGTGCCAGCAAAGTGCAGTTATTTTATCATACAGTACCTGTTAACCGGAGGAGTTGCATAATACGCTTCATTGCCCAGCAAACATAGTCACTTATCCCCACTTATCTGAGGGATGTATAAACCGATGCTTAGCAAGTCTGTATGAAGAAGATGATAACATAACCTTTACCATGATAGGGTTTTAGCTTCCTAAGTGTTAGGACTGGAAATCAAAGTTTCTGTTTCATGTGTCTTTAACAAATAAACATCGCAGGTGTTGATACGCACATAACTCTAAGATCACTGGTGATGAAGCCTCATACAGTAAGGTTTGATTCCTTTAAAACTGTAGTGTTGAAGATGTTTAGTAATGTATTGTTAACAAGATCTGGGTAATGGTGTTTCTGTAGCAATAATGTATTGTAATGTAATAAATGGTATTCGAGGTATTTGGAATTTCCTCACATTACCAGCGTTCCACTCACTGTACCAGACGTCTCATACAGTGACGTGTGGTGTGTTGGTGACGTGGCTCAACACTGCGTTCCACTCACTGTACCAGACGTCTCATACAGTGACGTGTAGTGTGTTGGTGACGTGGCTCAACACTGCCCTGGCTGACAGTGGCCACCTTCACTACCCTGGCTGACAGAGGTCGCTCTCACTACCCTAGCTGACGGTAACTACCACTACTACCCTAGCTGACGGTAACCGTCAGCACTCCCCTGCTTAACAGGGGCCACCAACCACCAACCTGGCTGACAATAACCACCTCCACTAACCTGGCTGACAATAACCACCACCACTAACCTGGCTGACAATAACCGCCACCACTACCCTGGCTGACAATAACCACCACCACTAACCTGGCTGACAATAACCACCACCACTAACCTGGCTGACAATAACCACCACCACTAACCTGGCTGACAATAACCACCACCACTAACCTGGCTGACAATAACCGCCACCATTACCTGGCTGACAATAACCGCCACCATTACCTGGCTGACAGTGATAACTGCTACCTTGAGTAACTCGAACTCACCACAACAGCCATGGCTGACACCGTCCCACCATTGTGACCTTGAAGATCACATTTTCCACAGCACAGATTAACTAACTGATATCAGTTGTTTGCTATTAATCCTGACTGATTTCGATGATAAGACTTGTTTGTTTTTGACTGTTTCCTGACCCGTCTTGTCGTAAACCATCTGGCAACTCTGATGAATTGGCACGAGCCACTTGTTGTTTTGTGAGAAAATACAGTGAGAAAATTTCACTTGATATATATATATATATATATATATATATATATATATATATATATATATATATATATATATATATCATCTTACTTTCAGTACGTTTTTTTGACCTGGAAAGCCAAAGATCACTTGGAAGTATTCCACAATCTCCGTCTTCATACTACTCTCTGCCCTGGACGGAATACTTGAAGGTGACCTTTAAGATCAAGGGTTGTGATCTTGTGGTGTTTAACACCCCACCTTCTCTCTCCTCCCCTCTACAGCACTTTCCTTCTCAACAGTTATTTCACTTTCATCCCAGCGCACGCCCTAGGGCCTTCAACAAACAAAGTCTGCCATTGTTTGCTTTCGCTTCATGACAGCTCTGTGGAGCTTCACTCGATTGCTATCAACAACAGAAGTGAGGTGAAGTAAAAAGTTAACCCCCTTGAGTTCGACGATACGATCCTTACCATCGAAGTTTATACAGTCATACCTACGGATCGCGCTGTCGCGCTTAGGGGTCGTAATGCACCAGAGGATCGTACCGTCATGTTCTAGGGGTTGACAGATCCCCATGGAGGTTCTAGGAAATCGGGAGATGGATTCCAGTACAATTAGAAAAGGATTAGCGCTCTTTGGGGCTACAGCATCAGTATCAAGGAGGTTGTAGAGCCTCCTTGGAGGTCCTCTTGCTGAAGGACCTTTGCCTGGAGAACCCAGGAGTGGGTGTGCTGCAGCTTAAGTAAGTTCGAAGAAACTGGAACACAGTATCAAAGTAGGCTGCTGAGTTTGGAAAGATTATGGAGATGACGGTACAGGTGGAGAGCTGATGGATACAATGGAGCCCTCCATCACAAGATGCCTGATGTAACGTAACGAGAGCTTAGATAAAGAGCGAAAATAGTTCTGTCGAACAGGAGGAGCTCACAGAGTCCCTTCAGGTACTAGTGAAATCCTTCAGCTCACGGAACTTATGATTTTCAGAGAGTAGGATAACTTAGGAGAGCTGACATAATACCTGGAGGTTGAACCTCGTGGACACGAAGGTTTGACCCTTGGACACGAATGTAAGACCCTTGAGCACGACCGTACCACCTGTAAGCATGATGGTATGGCATTTAATCTGACTTCAGAGGATTAGATCAAAAGCCAGTCCATCGTATCAAACGGTCGTAATGTTGCATGGAAAAAGGTCGTATCGTCGTAAACGTCGTTCATAAGAGGTGTAGGATAAATTACAACGTCATCTGAGGTTCTTCTATAACACCGTGAAACTATCAGATTTCATCACAAACTGAGAGCCGGGCAGGTCCCGTGCCATCATCATAGCATGATGTGGAGGAGGCAGACGAGGCAGGACAATTTGTGATAAACGCCATCACCAATAGTCACCAGCAGGAGCATTATCATCTCGGCACTAGTATGTAACAGAGGTAAGCGGATATCGTGAGGAAAAAAAATGAGAGGGGTAGAGATATCCTGCTTGGTTTACCATTGTACAAGAGAGAGAGAGAGAGAAAGTTCCACAGAAATGTATTCTTTCAAATGCTAAATGAAAACTTCAGTGAAAGTTCGTCTTGGGAAGTCAGGAGTGCAGGGTGACAGTGGATTAGTGTGGGACAGTGACTGCCATCGTGTCTAGTCTCCGGGCCTCGGAGTTACGAGCTGATGATCGTAATGATGGTTCTTAACAGATCAATGTAGTCAATGTTTCTTTCTTAATTGATCATATATATCTATTTCTGCTTTCGGCTGATATAGAAATCCTTCATCTCTTCATTCCGTACTTACATGATACGTTCAATTTCCTCCACATCACAGAATTCGAACCCCGCCATATGTGTGACAGGCAAGAGTGCTAGCCACTCAGTCATCAGTACCCACAATAGTGAAACGGCTATTCGATCACAAGTCATCGAATGTGTTTCTTCTTATATAGCTAGGCAGCAGGACCTTCCCGGCAGCTTCTTCCCAGTAGCACACACTCACGAGTAGTGACGTGTTAGCGATCATCACTGCCCAACATGGAGGTATATGAATACCAAAATAGAGCATTAAAAGTGCTTTATATGATACTAGAACTTTCAAGGGTAAGCGAATTATCGTTTCTCTATTATCGGCATTGGTGGGTGAGTGGCTAGTACACCTGTCTGTCACACAAGTGGCGGAGGTTCGAAACTTTCCTGTGAGGACATTGGATGTCCCATGTTAGCGCACGTCTCAAGCACTGTTTCATATTCATATATCTCCGTTTTCGACAGGCATGACCAATCAAACGCAACTTTTGATTCTTGTGTGCCTAAAGGGAAACGTACAAGGAGGTTACTTGGCTTATGTGTGAAGGATGAAGGACAGTGAATGTCTTGCATTTGAATACCTGTTTCTCTATTTTGGGCTGTGGCTGCTGAGTGGTTAGTGTTTCTGTCTGTTACACTACTGGCATTGGTTCGAGCCCTTCCTTCAGAGGAAATTGTATATATATATATATATATATATATATATATATATATATATATATATATATATATATATATATATATATATATATATATATATATATATATATATATATATGCTCCTGCAGCAGCAGCCGCAGGTGTGCCAGGCCCTGGGGGTCGTCTCAGTGAGGCCATTGTCGCCACACTGTGTGAAGGCTCAGCTCACTGTCCACGTCCCACCACACTTTCTCTCGCGAAATTAGCGTCGTCAGGAGTGTGTGTTGAGCTGGAATCACCTCACTTTTGTTTTTTCTTCGGAGCAACGAACAGGTGCTTGGATATGCCTGTGTTGTGGTGGCAACATGGGAGAGGGAGGGAGAGATCTGACGAGCGGATAAAGTCGGTAATACCTGTGTTGTGGTGCTGACGCTCCGTCCAAGTTCGCTTGAGGCCAATCATTACTGTTTTCTCTTTTCAGTGATTTTTCACTTCTCTTTAATTCTCTACATGAACCATTAAGGTAATTATGAATCCTCTTTTCTAACACTCTTTACTAAATGAGGTACGTGTATGGTTTTCCTCATTAATACTTGAACATGAGTGTAAGAACCTTGAGCAAGATGGTCAGTGATGGCCAGGTCATTATAGCCAAGGTCTTACCACACTGCTCAGTGAGTTACCAAGTATTTCCAATGAGGAACAGAGGACCTACTTCACGAATTCTTAACGCATTCACCAGGGTGCTTAAGATGAAGGAAGAGTCACTGTTGTCGGGACATTAACGTCTGTTTATGATCAAAAGTTACTTTATAAACAAGTTTGAAATTAATCACAAATTACATTCGGGAATAAAAAGTTGATAGACAAAGAAAAGTTGATATTGGTATTCCCACCCAGAACTGGACGTCGGTAGCATGGATCATTAGCACGCAGACGATGTATGTCTTGAGGATGATTGCCAATGAATGATGATGACACGTAACGTGTTTAAAGATACCCTGGTCCAGTCCATTGACAGTACATCGCCCCTTGTATACCATATTGTTCCAATGCATTCTATCCCGTGCACGCTTTACTCCCTCTCCCAAACTCAAAATATCTTTCACTCCGTCCTTCCATCTCTCATTTGGTCACCCACTTCTCCTTCACTACTCCACTTCTGACATATACGTCTTGTTTGTCGACCTTCCCTCACTCATTCCGTCCATATATCCAAGCTATCTCGGCACACCCTCTTCAGCTTTTTCAACCACTCTTCTTGTTATTGCATCTCTCTCTTACTCGGTCGCCCCCACCTCGCACAATGCCGTCCTAGAATATTCAATTTCCAGCACATTCACACACTTCTGTACATTCTCATCTAGAGCCAGCACTCAGAATCCAGACAACATCGTCTGGACTACAGTGCCTTCATACATACCCCTCCTCCGTGCCATCCTAGGCAGTGACCTCTCATTTCACACATTCCCCAGTGCTCAGAGAACCTTCATGGTCTCATTTAATTGAACTCACATAATTCAACTCTCTGTCATGCCCACTCCAAGGTATCTAACACACTTACTGCCTCACCCTCCATGTAGTCAGAGAGAAAGGGAGAGAGACATAAGAAACCATTAGAGTCCTGGGATCATTAGTATTATTTGCCTAATACGTAAAGATTCACTGCAGGTCTTGAGTGTTTAGCTAGTGTAAGATATTGCCAATGTGACTTTCCTCTCAACAAACATCTTCAGAACGGAGGATCACTAATGTTGTTTAAGGGGAGACGTAACAGACGAAAAAGAATTGTATGTAAAGAGTGTTGAGTCATCTCTAGAGTAATTATGAGATGAATTAAGTACAATCAACAAATTGGAAGAAAGCTGGATCCTCCCGCCACTGCAAAAGAAGCGCCGTAATTGCATATAAGCGTGTCACGTGAAGGTCTTATAGCGGGGACTTCCCACAGCCTTGAGGCCACCACTAACCTCGTCAGGAAGGTACACGTGTGCTTGCATGCAGACAAGTTCACACTCATACACACATATATACATATATATATCTATATCTATCTATCTATCAATCAATTATATATATATATATATATATATATATATATATATATATATATATATATATATATATATATATATATATATATATATATATATATATATATATATATATATATATATTCCTATGAGCCCATGGGGAAAATGAAACACGATAAGTTCCCAAGTGCACTTTCGTGTAATAATCACATCATCAGGGGAGACACAAAAGAGAAATGTAACAGTCAGTTGATATACAACGAAGGGACGTAGCAAGGACGCCATTTGGTAAACATGTGATTGTCCAATCATATGTTTACCAAATGGCGTCCCAGCTACGTCTCTCACATACACACGCATAAACATATATGATAACGATAATGATGATAATAATCCACGTTTCATTTACCAAGAAGGTTACATGCAATATGGTATAGTGCAGAGCAGAATGTCTTGCTTTACAATGTTCCTACCTCCAACACAAATTATTTCCAGTATGAGAAATTACAAATATTCATGAATATTAAACAATATAAAACAAGTAAGAAAATGAAAGTTAGAAAATATAAAAGTTAAAAAATGGCAAAGGTAGATATCAAAAAGATGAGAATCTTACCTGACATTACGTTTTCTAATTATATGGTATACTTGAATGTTGATAACGTTTGATTCTAAGTCTTATAGATTGCAATAACTGTCTACTTCTTCTGGTGTCTCTGCCATGTAAGTTACACAACACTTGTTGCAGTAGTGTACAGTATTGGTCAGATTTTAGATTCTTTTTTCTCAAAATTGTATTGTTAGTTCATCTCTCCTTTCGCATAATGATAGGGAGTTTAAGCTTGCTAAAACAGATTCATAATTTGTGTACTGTCTACCTCAGATAACTCTGAAACATCGGGTCTGTAATGCGTTCGAGGTGTGAGTGTTGTGCTTGAGTCAAGCCAGGGTGCCACACTGTGGTTGTATATTCCAGGGATGTAGTACGTATAGACCAAGTGTATATAATGTGAACATTGTTGCCTTACTAGGACCAAACTCGCTACAATATAAACACGCACCTGCTTGCTTTCGTGATCATATACTCAAAAGTGATCATTCCAACTGAAAGCTGAGTTAACTTGCACACGTACCAGTTTAAAACTATGCACTGTGGGTAAGTGATATTCATGAAATACTAACTGTGGAAGAACAATGGGTCGTTCTGGTGGTAACACAAGCCTAACCTCACATTTAAGAGAGTTGGGTGTCATTTTGACAGTGACACAATGACGCTCAAGATCTTCTAAGGTGTTTGGCATATACATATATACACATGTATACACTCTCACCTGCTCGCTTACATTCTCATTCTCATTCTCTCCGTATGTCCATTTCAGCACAGCCTCCTCTGCTCTCTCAACCACACTGTTTTCATTACCACACATCTCATTTCTAACACATCCACTTCCTCCGCATAGCCTTACCTATCTATCTGTCTATCTATCTATCTATCTATCTATCTATCTATATATATATATATATATATATATATATATATATATATATGTTGTTGCAAGAGGTCACAGTGGTGGGCGTGATCTAGTATATGCATAAAACCATAATAAGAATCTTATAACAGGCATGATGCCAAACCCGAACACCAGTAACCCGAACACCAGCAACCCGAACACCAGTAACCCGAACACCACAATCCAGTAACACTTGTTTACCAGTGGCGTCCTAGCTACGTCTCCTCCTTGTGTATCAACTGACTGTTCTACGTCTTCTATCGCATTCTTGTATGACTCTCCTCACGATGTGATCATTACACGAATGTGCACTTTGGAGACTTATCGTGTTTCATATTCGTCGTGGTTATAGGCATATACTACATCATGCGCACCACTGTGACCTCTTTGGTTTGTTAGGAGTGATATCTTGTATAACATCGCACCAACAGAACAGGTTCAGTTCCACACTAAGATAAGAAATGATTGGTGATACGTCGACAAGTGTGATCAACAGAGAAATCCAGACGCTGTTCCGAACAAATAGCAGGTATTGTGTTGTGGTTAAGAGTAAAAACGAGAGCCATAAAATAACAGGTTTCTTATCGAAGACCTTGACAGTTTCCACAAAACACTTGGGAGAACATAGACATCTAACAAAATTACCGACAATGGGAAACCATTCATGACTTTGGAAAAAAAGGAGACGATTTTGACATTATTCACCTCCGAATTCAAGGAATAAAGTGGGCAATTTCCGATACTTAGTGTTACAATAGTTATTTGAAGAAATGGTATCTGTGTTTTGCCATCCCTAGTGTTCGAAAAGATACAAATTTATGATCCTTTGACCTACCAGCGCCTCCCAGATAAAAGCAAAGCTAGATTTGAAGCCAACATCACTTTCACATGTATAATTTTCTTCGTTATGACTCTGTGTTTCAAAATGCTGTTACAAAAACTATCGTACGGGTTGTGCAAATGACAAATGGAAATGTTAACTTCATATGAACCCAAAGCCCACTGAGGAAATTGACAATTCATCGTGGGAGCTTCTAGACGGAAGGTCACGTGGTACTTGACGTGCATACATATATACATGAGCTACAAACATCTTCACACTAAAGTCGCAGAAATTGTGCAGTAAACGCCGAAGATGGATACACAGGTCAGTGGTAGAGGCCTCCAGAAACCTATCCAGTATAGAGTGATCTATGGATCACTCTATAATGGATAGAGTTGGTCTGTTGATTTAGCCTGTTGAGGATTCACGCACTGTGTTGGGAACTGTTAAGGTAAAGCCTCGTCAGAGTTTTCATCGTCCACACACTATGTGGGAGTCTTAAAAACCCTCACCACCCGCACGTACCGTGTAGTTGCCTCAGAGGCTTCACCAACATGCCGTGTCGTCACTCATTGCCACACTCTTAACACACCTTTGACCTAGTGGTCACAGGTCACCCCCTGCCCCCTTCCCCTTGTCCCTTTTCCCACCTTCTGACCACTGACGCTTGTCCACCTTTTAATTCTGTCTCTTCCTTGTATTACTAACTCCATTCTCCTGTAAAACCTCACTAGAATCTTCAGCCCTGACTATCATCTGTCGTGCTCTGCCTTCTCTTGTGCCTCCTACATATCCTACTATTTCCTATGTCCTACCTTACATCTTACCACTTATTTCCTGCCCAACATCCTATTCACTACCTGGCCTCCTATCTCTTGCCTGTCATCCTATCATTCATTGTCCCTCCCATCTTAAGTATCTATCAGGTCTCCTATCTCTTATCTCAGTCCTGGCCTCCTTTGCCTTTGCCTCTTGTTCTGCCTCTTTGTCACTGTCTCCTGCCATGCTCTCTACTCCCCGTGTCCTTTTGCCCGAGTCGTGCCTCCTATGTTGTCCCACACCAAGCCTGACCCTTGCTTATCCGGCCCCGAGCCTGCCCCATGCGTCCTGACCCGAGCTTACACCCGGCTGGACTGCTTGATACTTGGTGAAAGGGTATTTTGAGGTCATGTGCGTGAAGTGAGTTCATCATGAGTCAGTTGACCCGAGATTTTAACATAGGTCATAGATTAGAGATTGTGTGTGTGTGTGTGTGTGTGTGTGTGTGTGTGTGTGTGTGTGTGTGTGTGGTCAATCTATGCACGTGTAGCTGTATTCAGATGCTTTCATTTATGCTTCCACATACGTTTGTGTTGTGTGCATCTGAGCACTAGTACACGAGAGTATGTGGCGCTTGTGTATATGTGTGCCATTACATTTGAGAGCGAGAGTAAATATACATGGTCTTAGATGTGTAAGTGTGCGTTTGTGTGTTGATATATGCATTTGTGTTCATGGTAAGTACATGCGTGCATGAGCGTGGGCGGGTAGCATGCACATATCTCCTTTCCTAAGTGTGTATATGTATTTATATGTTCAATAGTATGTGGTTGATAGTGTATGTTCGGACTTGTATTCGAGTCTTGGTGTGTGTGTGTGTGTGTGTGTGTGTGTGTGTGTGTGTGCGTGTGTGTGTGTGTGTGTGTGTGTGTGTGTGTACTAACTATATGTTGCGGTGAAAGAGTTTTACACACGTTTTGCCCCGTCTCTTAACATTGTACATATGTTCCATGTCTTTACTCCTGCGTATGTTTGTATGTTTGCACACACACACACACACACACACACACACACACACACACACACACACACACACACCAGCCTAACGACGTTTGACTGTGAGTATGTGAGTTGCCGAATAGATTAATGTCGTTTCTTTTACTTATGTTTCAGAATAGAATGAACATCACTTGAGCGTGTGTTTGTAAGTAGGTAAATGTGTAAGTGTGTAGATGCTTATCTTTATCGGTATATGAAGGTACTCGTGGGAATTCATGTGCGAGCTTGTACGCGTTTTCTGTTGATGTGAAAACATGCAAATGATCAAATGTCTAGAAGTGTTTTTAATATAAGTGTTTATTCCCGTTTGATTGTGCCAGTGAATGTGTTTAGCAAGTACGTCCCCGTGGGTGTGGGCCGGTGTCACTCTGCCACCGGTAATACCATGTAAAAAAACTGCATTGTTTAAGTTTTTCCCTCCTAGTTTTTGGTTTAGTAATCCTACGTGACGTAAGACTGGCCTCACTTAGGGCTGCCTCTCTGTAACGCACAACGTCTAATCACGAACTCCAGACCCCACTCAGCACCGTCTGAGTATAACCATCCAACCTTCCTCACATAAAAGAAAACCCCCAGAACGCAACTCCTCACTTTCAAGCCACTAACTCCGAGCTGACAACCCGATTCCCCCTGACCTCAGTAACCCTCACGACCCAAACCTCAGACGAGACTATCGCAGGTTCCTCCTCCTTCTTCCTTCTCCTTCTCCTACCTTCTCCTCCTCCATCCTTCTCCTCCTTAGGGGTCAAGGGACGCACATTACACATCCGCTCACTTGTGCTCAGGCTTAGAGAGGCTGAAGAGTTACCGACAGTTCCTTCCACATACTAAGAGACAAGTTGACATGGAAGAAACAGTGACAAAAGTGACTCTCAGAGCACAACCTCCTTTCTTCTAATCATGTCTGGTGTCTGAACTCGCTCCAGCAACTGGGGGTGTAATGCAATATGACAATGTAGTTGTCTTTGACTAATTTTTTTCTGGTATAAATCTTCTGGAGGTTTGACATTTTGCGTGTTATTTTTTGATTGGATGTCTGTGTTTTAGTCCTGGCCTCTGCTGGGGGGTCTCTGGCTACATGTGGTACAACATCTACAACTCTCAAAGACCTATACAAACAGTCAAGCTTTCACGATGGTGAGGAGGGACAATGATAATTTTCCTTACACTATCGCCATCAACGCCAACGACACCATCAGTATTAATCATCACTTCTGTCACTATCACTGTAAG
Source organism: Panulirus ornatus (assembly GCF_036320965.1). Taxonomy (NCBI): domain Eukaryota; kingdom Metazoa; phylum Arthropoda; class Malacostraca; order Decapoda; family Palinuridae; genus Panulirus; species Panulirus ornatus. Next base: position 72,276,486 of record NC_092227.1, on the reverse strand, counting down.
CCCCCTCCATCACCATCTCCATCACCCACGCCATCACCATCATCATCAACACTGTACGATACTACCACCAGGACTGCCGCCGCTGGCACCACCGTATGCCCAGCGGGGAACGTTGCCAACATGATGCGACCCACGTCACCGCCGCCGCCCTCCCTTCCCAGACATGAGAGAGCCGCATGGTCGTCAGGCACGACGTTCTTACCCGTGTGGAGCCACTGTCTTAGGACACCAACACACACAGGCCATTGTCTTGGGACACACACACACACACACACACACACACACACACACACACACACAGGCCATTGTCTTGGGATATCCACAGATACAGACACACACATACACAACCTATTATCTTGGGACACCCTCCCCCTACACACTCACAATCCATTCTCTTGAGACACCCACACACAGGCCACTGTCTTGGGACACTCACACACAGATCATTGTTTTGGGACTTCCACACACAGGTCATTGTCTTGGGACTCCCAGACACGTGCCAATAGTCGTGGGACCCTCTTGCTTACAGACGACCACACCCACGACAAATATTCGGTTGCATCACACGTAGTCAGCTGAAGAAGGTTTGGTGCGTCCACCGACGCTCTGGGAAATATGAACGAAAAAAGAAGGTCTCAGTACGAAGTTATGTTAAGGATCTTTGTTCACCTGCAGCCGTGACACAGTAACCGTTGTCTCCTGATGGAGGTACAGAGGAATATGTTATGCTTACTCAACTAATCCCCGGCAACCATGAAAAACTGGAGGTCTTTCCAGTCACCTTCACCGACTCTCACACTCTCACCCGCCACCTCACTCACCGGGCCCACTCCTACACACACTCATCAGTCCATACTCTCACCCACGTACATCACCTCACCCACGTACGTACATCCCTCATCCACGTACATCACCTCACCCACCCATAATTCATACACACCAAAAATCCCGAGCCATCAGTATCGTCTTCCTCTCGCACCTTCATCCAGATACATCCTGAATCACGACCTACCTTTCTGATACCTTACACACACACACACACACACACACACACACACACACACACACACACACACACACACACTTCACCTCTCACACAAGTATCACTTGAGATTCCCTCATTCTTCCCCCTCTGGAAACAACCAGCAGGCGGCCCTGGTGACCACCACACTACCACACCATCGTTCTCGTTCCTGACATTCCTCTTACCAGGCTCCACCTCTCCTCCCTTACCCTCCCCAACCCTCCCAGGTATTGTGGATCCCTTAATCTTTTTTTCGTATTTCTGGTTATTAGGAAGAGAGAAAAGAAGGGCTTAAGAAAGGAAGGTAAAGCGGAGAACCAAAAAGATAGTTTAGAGAGCAAAGTTATCTGGTGTAAGGCTACTGGAGTGTGTGAGAGATTTGTTGGACGTACACTTTTTTATGCGCAATGTACATAGCCAGGCACTCTGTGCGCGCGCGCGCGCGCGCGCGCGCGTGGTGTGTGTGTGTGTGTGTGTGTGTGTGTGTGTGTGTGTGTGTGTACTACTATTTGTGCGTTACTGGGAGAGAGTTTTACAAGTGTTGTCACATCTCCTAACCTTGAGTATGTGCGGTCTTTAATCTTATGTTTATACACACACACACACACGCACACCGGCCAAAGCTGTGTATATATATATATATATATATATATATATATATATATATATATATATATATATGTGTGTGTGTGTGTGTGTGTGTGTGTGTGTGTGTGTGTGTGTGTGTGTGTGTGTGTTTTTTCAGTTACGAGTTGAGTCATTCCACTTAACCACAACCTCTTGAGATCCCTGGCGACCTATACCAGTGTCTTACACCTACCATCACAGTTCCTACATTTCGTTTCCTAAACTGAGGAAGGAACTGAGAACTTCAGAGTCTCTGGGCAGAGCCCCGTCAGAGGTGAGGGAGGAGAAGCGCGAGACCACACCTGGACCGGCCGACGGCAGTGGACCTGTGCGCAATCTGCGGCGGAGGAAGTATGTGCACCAACCACTAACAGGCTCGTCAGTGGCCCATTGGATGAATACTGCGAAACCTAAGTACAGGTCATGAAGGTACTTGCTCAAGCTTCTCACATACTTGTATACGCCATTTACCTCACACGCCTCAAGAAGGGAGGTTATGGCTCTCTAATCTCATGCCGCACACGTAATCGGTCTGACCTCACTGGTCGAACGAGGAAACTGCTCTCAAATTAGCTCGGTGTGTGTACAAGTTGGTCACACTGCCAGACATCGTTAGATGTCATTCCATTAGAATAAGAATCTATGAGTTTGCTCATAAATACATGAATACAAGATCTGTCACTGTAAGAGATGTTTCGACGTAGAAGTTGCGAAAGAAAATATTTCAGGTATAAATTTCACAGTGGATAATGAAGGCAGGTATCGCAACGTTCAGTCCCACTTGGATATGAAGACATGCTTTAATAAAGGTGTTCTACTGTGGTTCAGGTCTTTGGCTCAGGGACGTATATTCTGTTTGCAGAAATAGCGGCAACGCGACCCAGCGACATCGTTGTCTTCGTCAGTACATAACTGCGTTTCATAATAGCTGATATCACGAGAGTGAATATATATATATATATATATATATATATATATATATATATATATATATATATATGCCTCCTTATTTCTAGCGTGTCATAGAAGGCGACTATAGGGGGTGGAAGCAAGGGGCTTGAACCTTTCCCTTTTTGTATTTCAGTTTCTACAATACGGAACAGAAAAAGGAGTCAAGCAGGGAGTGCTTATCCTCCTCGAAGGCTCAAATTGGTGTGTATGAATGTGTGTGGATGTAGCCAAAATAAGAAGAGAGGAGAGATAGATAGTATGTCTGAGGAAAGAAACTTGGATGTTCTGGCTGTGAGTGATACAAAGCTCCAGGGTAAAGGGGACGAATGGTTTGGAAATGTCTTAGGAGTAAAGCCAGGACAAAGCTGAGGAGTAGCACTACTTCTGAAGCAGGAGTTCTGGTGGTGTATCATAGAGTGTAAAGAATTAAATTCTAGATTGATGTTGATAAAACTGAAAGTATTATCAAGAGCTCTGTGATTACTTAGAGTTTATGCACATGGCCTTGAGAAAATCAGATCATGAGAGATATGTGTTTTGGGAGCAGCTGAGTGAGTATGCCAGCAGTTTTGATGTGAAAGATAGGGTATCAGTGATGGGTGATGTACATGCAAAGGTGAGAAATGGAGCATTTGAGTGTATAAGCGGTGAACATGAGGAATTCAGTGTTAGAAATGGAAACGGTGAAGAGCTTGTGGAGTTGTGAGATAAAAAGGGCTGGTGACTGGGAACACCTGGTTAAAAAAGGAGGATATACACCAGTATACGTATGTGAGTAGGAAAGATGGGCAAAGGGCATTATTGAATTATATACGAATTAACAGGCGAGTAAAAGAGAGACTTTAGGATGTAAATGTGTATAGAGAGGCAGCTGTTGGGATGTCATATCACCAACTTGTGAAGGCGAGGGTGAAGATTTGTGTATATCCCACTTTTTAAGCCAGGTATTCCCAGTCACTGCCTGTGGGGCCTGGCTGTAGATAGGGGATGTGGTTTCGGTGTATCACGCATGACAGTGAATGACAGTGGGTGAATGCGACTTTTCATATATATATATATATATATATATATATATATATATATATATATATAGTATATATATATATGCTATACTTTGTGTAGAACAAAGACATATATTTGAAGGGTAATCGTAACTGATTACAAGTTAAGGTGGAGGTCATCATCATAACAGGAACTAGCCGAAATATCCTGTGCTTGTGAAGGATATATTGTATAAGAAGATTTGCTGTGTATAGGATATCTTAGGTTCTATATGGACCATCCTGAGCATCATGTGTATCTGCAGTATCATGACTGTGACACAGAGGTTACGGATGAACTATCTTGTGGTGCTTTTTTATTTCCTCTTAATTCTTTTTTGATCATAAATGATGCAAATAACGAAGTGAATGATTCAAACTAGGATGATACAGGTTCCACTAAACTTGACGGCATCAAACACACACACACACACACACACACACACACACACACACACACACGTGCACGGGCCTCTCCCACTCCAAGCCGCCGCTGCCGCCTGTCTCGCGTATACAACTCCTCCCTCACTTTCACTGTTAGAGCTGGGGGTCCTCAGCGGAGTTCTGCCTCAGTCTTCACGAAGAGCCCACAGCTGCCACACACAGTTCCCGTGCAGCTCCTCCTGCTGCTGTTGTTGTTGCTTGCTCGCTTCCTCCTCACCCTGACAGACTCGCGACTCCAAGCTGCTCTGAGCGTGGTAGTTCATCATGGGGCGTGACACAGTCTGCCAAGTCTCGGAATTTGTAGATTGAAAATAGATTTTGACGCATCGCACAGAACATACTGAATGTAAAACGTTAATATAGTGTTTATCTATATACATATACACAGGTGTTTTTTCCGTGATTAATTCGAGTGTTTCATATATCACCTTGGTCATGACACGCCTGATCATCGTGTTGGTGTGGGCCAGCGCCGCTGCAGACCAGTTTCCCCTCTCGTTCTTTTCCTCCCTAGCGTCACCTGGGTCGCCACAGTATTCCCCGGCACCTACCACCTCTGTCCTACACTCACTCCCGCCACCTTCCCGCCCCACTCACCGCTTTGACCTGTCTCCCCATAATCCACACAGTCACGAAAGCCATGACCTGACGACTCTACCACCTCAACCACAACAACCGTTCAGGACCTCACCGAGGTGGGAAGAGGTGCCTGGTCGGTTCCAGACGTCTCTGGAACCCGTAGAGAACCCGCAGTTTGTCATCGGGAAAGAGAAGAAGACACAGGTGCAGGACACAGAAGCAACCACCTCCTCATCTTTCATATCCCCGCCAACAACTATCAAGTTCACTTTAGATGACGTTTCCAAATTTTTGAAACCACAACGTCTTACTCCACAGCTCGGCATTAAGTCAACAGGTAAAGTACATAAAGAGGATACTTTGTCACGTCCAAGAGAACCTCCTGTTGAAGAATTGTTTGGAGGAGATAAAGAAATAAAAACGACCTCATCGACTCTCAAGAAAACGCCTGAAAAACTGTTTATTCTAGAATCCAGTGAAGTTGAGGAGTCACCAACAACTCCACGGACCAGCACGTCCTTTGCGATAGCAGTAGGAGGGACCCGAGAGGAACCGTCTCTACACATAGTGGAGGGAGAAGATGAGAATTTCAAACCATCATTGTCTTTCCCTTTCCTCGAGGACTCAACCATTGAACCGGAAAACGTGGTTACTGTCGATGATAGAAGACGACACACGGTTGCCTCCTTCCTTCAGTCACAACCTATTCATTATATTGAACCAGAATCCAATGTTTTTCCGATAAAGACAATCAGAATAGAATCGGAGAAGTCTGCCAACGACTTTACTCACCAAAAGGCCCAAGGTAGCATACACTTAAGCAAGACCCCGGTGCCACAAATCATAATCCTCGGCGAGAAGAACGAGGGCTTTGAAGAACCTGCTCAGAATGATGAAACCTTCTCAGAGGAAGATAGGAGCTCTGACGAAGCTACTCAAACTGAAAAGTCTCTCTCTGAGGAAAATGAAAGCTCTGAAAAATCCCCCACGATTGAAAAAACCTACTCTGAGGGAAACGAGAGTTCCGAGAATGTATTTCAGAATGAAAACCCTCTTCATGAAGGACAGAACAGCTCTGAAAAAGTTTCACACACTGAAGAGCCTCTTGCCACGAGGAAAACGCTCCATTTTGATCAGGAATTTCTAGCTTTACTGAAGAGTTATAATTCAGATGAGAAAAAGGAGTTGAAGGTCGAGTCTTCCTCTGAAGTTAATCCTCTCTGGTTCAGTAAGGGTGAGGTTGGAGGAGCCTGGCTCTGGAAGGGAGGTGCGCGGTCTCCTTCGTCAAGTACTTTACCCGGAGTGGAGGCTGCAACGCAGACCTCTCCGCTGCAGAAGACCTTAGGTGGTGTGTTTATGGCATCACTCCGAGGCTTGACGTCCACCACTGCTAAAAGTGTGATCAGCGTGACGCCACCAGGCCTGCTAGGTGAGGGTCCTCGAGTAGTGTCTGTCGGGGAGGTGGGTGAGGTGCCCCACAGCTCTCGGGACCTGGCCAGCTCGGCGCCGCCGCTGTCTGCAGTTCTAAAACACGGCGTACAGAGCCTGAACGTTAGCGCCTGGGTGTCCGGCTGCCCTAAGTTGTACGGTAAAGTCCAGCTCAACTGTGCCACCGACACCGACGCTGTCGCAAACACCGCCATGGTGAGTAACGCATGTCGATTGTCGTGTTTGTTTAGAATACACAAGGAATCGTCCTTACTTGCTTCTAACTCAATCTGTAACAAATCCTGATTCTCACTCTCATTTTATCTATCTGTCTATGCATATATATATATATATACATATATCATCCCTTTGGATAGGGAGACAGAGTACTTCCCACGTATTTCCTGCGTGTCGTAACAGGCAACTAAAAGGGGTTTGAGAGGGTGACTGAAGTCTGTGGAAGTACTTTGTGACTTTAAAGGAGCCGTGGGTGTCCTATAATTGTACTGTAATTTCGCATTTATCTGCAGTTTGTACCATCGTTGTCGCCAAGTCTCTTACGTACTTTCTTGGCTGCTTCTCTTTGGTATGAACAGACTGGTTTAATTTTTTATCGTTTGTGCTGTTCTAAGGTGTATTCACTGTAGGGATATCATATATATTTTGACGTATCTTAGAGCGTGCGTGATTTTGAGGCGCGGAACGTTCGTATAAGCGAGGAGGTTAAGACAGGTATTACCACGGCCTTGATCAGGAGTAAATTTTGGATCTCTGGAAGGCGCCACAATCTATGTAGACTTATAAAGGCCACTTCTCCTTGTGCAGATCCCTTGTTGATATGATCTACCACACCACACTCCTCGATGTTACTGTGTGACCCAGGACCTTGCAGCTCAGTGTGTACTCTCTCTCGTGTTCGATGAACCTGAGTTGGGTAGGTGAGCAAGACGGCCTTGTGTGTTCCCGGTTCTGTTGCGTTAAATCAGAGTGGCGCTCCTCTGTCACGATCACTATTCACGGTCATTCTCCTTCCAATATTACTATCATTGTATATATATATATATATATATATATATATATATATGTTAGAAGCAGTGAAAAGTTTTTATCGAGGATGTAAGGCATGTGTACGTGTAGGAAGAGAGGAAAGTGATTGGTTCTCAGTGAATGTAGGTTTGCGGCAGGGGTGTGTGATGTCTCCATGGTTGTTTAATTTGTTTATGGATGGGGTTGTAAGGGAGGTAAATGCAAGAGTCCTGGAAAGAGGGGCAAGTATGAAGTCTGTTGGGGATGAGAGAGCTTGGGAAGTGAGTCAGTTGTTGTTCGCTGATGATACAGCGCTGGTGGCTGATTCATGTGAGAAACTGCAGAAGCTGGTGACTGAGTTTGGTAAAGTGTGTGGAAGAAGAAAGTTGAGAGTAAATGTGAATAAGAGCAAGGTTATTAGGTACAGTAGGGGTGAGGGTCAAGTCAATTGGGAGGTGAGTTTGAATGGAGAAAAACTGGAGGAAGTGAAGTGTTTTAGATATCTGGGAGTGGATCTGTCAGCGGATGGAACCATGGAAGCGGAAGTGGTTCATAGGGTGGGGGAGGGGGCGAAAATTTTGGGAGCCTTTAAAAATGTGTGGAAGTCGAGAACATTATCTCGGAAAGCAAAAATGGGTATGTTTGAGGGAATAGTGGTTCCAACAATGTTGTATGGTTGCGAGGCGTGGGATATGGATAGAGATGTGCGCAGGAGGATGGATGTGCTGGAAATGAGATGTTTGAGGACAATGTGTGGTGTGAGGTGGTTTGATCGAGTAAGTAACGTAAGGGTAAGAGAGATGTGTGGAAATAAAAAGAGCGTGGTTGAGAGAGCAGAAGAGGGTGTTTTGAAATGGTTTGGGCACATGGAGAGAATGAGTGAGGAGAGATTGACCAAGAGGATATATGTGTCGGAGGTGGAGGGAACAAGGAGAAGAGGGAGACCAAATTGGAGGTGGAAAGATGGAGTGAAAAAGATTTTGTGTGATCGGGGCCTGAACATGCAGGAGGGTGAAAGGAGGGCAAGAAATAGAGTGAATTGGAGTCATGTGGTATACAGGGGTTGACGTGCTGTCAGTGGATTGAAGCAAGGCATGTGAAGCGTCTGGGGTAAACCATGGAAAGCTGTGTAGGTATGTATATTTGCGTGTGTGGACGTGTGTATGTACATGTGTATGGGGGGGGGGGGTTGGGCCATTTCTTTCGTCTGTTTCCTTGCGCTACCTCGCAAACGCGGGAGACAGCGACAAAGTATAAAAAAAAAAAAAAAAAAAAATATATATATATATATATATATATATACATATATATGTGTGTATGTGTGTGTGTGTGTGTGTGTGTGTGTGTGTGTGTGTGTGTGTAAAACAATCTATTGTTCTTTACCTATTCGTACGTTACGAAGTGGCTGTAGTTTTGTACCATTCCTGAATTTTACCTTGAAATTTCTCTACTAAGAGCACTTACCTAATGTTTATCAGTCCACCTAGGCATGCATATCCACTGCTTAGCTTATACCATTCCTCCACTGCTCTGATGCAGCAGAAGTACTACTGAACATCAATACTTACATGCGATCGCCTAGCCTCTTTCAAGGAGGTGTTCGCTGTCGACATTGTAAAAGTGATTCAGTAGCTTGAAGGTTGTGCTCATGTAATCCCTGACTCTTCATTCTTCCATGGTGTGCAGATTTATTGTTTTTTAACATCTCCCTCTAATTCATCACGTTTTAGTTTTGGTAGCATCTTTGTAGCCCTCTTCCAGACCTTTCCCATCAGTCATCTTCGCTTTGTCATACTTGAGAACTTGTGAATGATTTCCTGTGAATTTTACTTATTCGTTTCCATTTTTGCACCTGTTAATGTATGTCTGTGATGTAGCTCATGTCTGCGTGTGTTGAGGTGAAATCCTTGCCTAAACAAATATATATGTATTTAGAATAGATCTAAAACTTTCTGTATCTATAATCATGTATTCACACGTACTATAGATATGCATCTGACGAGTGCAAGTAGACAACAATCTCTTCATAGTTACCAGAGAGACACACAAGCAAGGATATGAGCTAGTTGCTTACAGATGTCCATTTTGAGACATGTAAATGCCAGCCATCCAATATTCACAGCCAACAGACACACAGATAGACAGGCAAAAAGGAAAAGAAATCTCTTGTGGTCAGGCAGATGATATGTGACACACATAGGTAAACCACGGAGACTAACCACCACCCCGACCAACATGACAGAGGGAAGGACCTCAATGCTAGTTATTGTACGTCTTAAATGCACGAAGCATCCCTCGCTGACGCCAGATCTGCAGCAGCTGACAGCCTCCCTGAACACATGGGAGGAACATCCTGAGTCCTCACCTGTGAAAACTCACAACAAGTCGACATACCGGGTTACCTACCGGATGGCTCCGATGAAACAAGATAGAGTTGAGGGAGCTTTAGTTGTACACCTTCGACCTTCCACTGGATTTGATCATCGGTGAATATGAATGATGTAAGTCAGAAGCACCGGCTGTGAACCGCCCGTCAGTGTAATCTCTCCGGCCCACCACAGGCTAAGACGTTCAGCCATAATTACTGATCATTCTCACTGGTTGAGTGATGCTCTAGTTGTGCAAGTGGTCGTCGTGTGCCCCTCACCCCACTCCCTCCCCTCCCACTCCACCCTCACTCCCACACTCCTCTCTCCTTCCATGTCACCCTCCCAGTCCTCCCTCCCCTCCACCGCTACACTTGCCGCCACGTAACGACACGGGCGGGAGGAGCTCACCTCAGGGTCGCTGCTGTGTGGAGCCACCTCCACACCCGTGTATCCGGTGCTCCTGAGTCGAGTCGTCAACAAGACTAGCGAAGCTGTTCTCTATCAAGTAGAGATTCTTAGTCGCCTTGAAAGACTCGGAGGGCATACGTGCGCAGTAATTTTGTCCCAATATATATATATATATATATATATATATATATATATATATATATATATATATATATATATATATATATATATATACAGGGGACGACCGATAGGCTGAACCAGGGCATACGTAGGGGTCTGGGAAAAACCACCGGAAAGTCTGTGGGGTCTGGTTGTGGATATGAGGCTCTGGTTTCGGTGAGTTTTGCAAGAAGGCGCATGTGAGCGAATGGGCCCATGATCTTTTTTGTCCTTGGCGCTACTTCGCTATATATATATATATATATATATATATATATATATATATATATATATATATATATATATATATATATATATATATATCCTGCACATCGTAAAAGGTCTTACAGACGTCTTCCTCATATTCTTCTCAGCACACCAGGCACATGTTAACACTTAATTAGTCCGTCATTATTATTGCCAACCTATGTAGAACAGCTGGAAGATTTCTCAATACCCATAGCACACGGGTCTCTCGTTGTATTAATGATGCAACGCGCGTTCTTCACCTCAACATTCCTTAATATCTTGATATCATTCTAACAGTTTTGACAATCTCTCAGCCTTGTACTACTTCGTCATCGTCATTAACTTTGATGTTGTTTTGAGACATTTATCTTTTATGTACGACAAGTTAACAAACATAGTTCACCTACAACCATGGTGATGTATTGTTAATGTCTTCTCAGAACCAACTGATCATATCAGCACCATATTAACACTTTCTACATTTTTTATGATCTTTTCCTTGTACTCCGTCCGTGTAGATGAGGGCAGACAAGCCAGGTGACAGACTCACTATGTCTCCCGTCTCCTGACGGGTGTCGAGGAGGCTCCCAGCCATCATGACACTCACTCTACCTGTCTGGAATGTGTAGGGAGCTACACGAGAATCCTATTAAGATGTCCCTTATTGTGAGAGCTCGAAGACGATCGTCAGTAGAGAGTTTGGTTGTTTAGTTGGTCATTGGGCTGTAGGCTTGTAGACTGTCGGTCATATATATATATATATATATATATATATATATATATATATATATATATATATATATATATATATATATATATAAGGCGACTAAAAGAGGCGGGAGCAGGGGGGCTGGAAATCCTCCCTTCCTTTAATATTAACGAGTTTGTCTTCACCGACCTGCCCTCTAGCGGCTTCACTTACATCAGAGGAGCGCGACCTCGTTCTAATGTTGAGGTCTCTACCTGCAGCAGAAACCATGAAACCCTTGTTGGACGTCGTTTAAGTTTCTTTTGTTATAATTGTTGTTGATGTTTTCGATACATTTCAAGTCCTCGATTTATCTGTATCTTACACATTCCTGTTGTGCTGAACAGAATCTTTCGAGGTGTTGCTTCACAAGTCAACACTGTATGGTAAAAGACTGTATATCAAAGGTTTATTGAGAGGGTCATATATCAGTGTAATGATAACAACATTTCTCTGAATTTCTGTTTTCCAGCAAAATCTTTAGTACTAAAGAGTCTTCATTAATTTATATGGCATATTCTTTATATTTTTTTCGGTTCTCTGATAAGCTTGTTAACCTACCTTAACACACACACACACGCACACACACACACACGCTCACACACACACACACACACACACACACACACACACACACACACACACACACACACACGCTCACACACACACACACACACGCTCACACACACACACACACGCTCACACACACACACACACGCTCACACACACACACACACGCTCACACACACACACACACACACACACACACGCTCACACACACACACACACACACACACACACACACACACACGCTCACACACACACACACACACACACACACACACACACACACACACACACACACACACACACACACACACACACACACACACACACACACACACAAGATGGAACAATGGCAGGAGAAATGATTTATGATTATCAACCTTGGAAATGGGAAAGTCGTGAAGATGGAGAGGAGGAGTTGAGGAGTTGACCATACCAGACAAGCAGTATTTGTCTCAGCGTCAAGATGACCTTCAGGTGTACGGGCTGTATGATGGTTAGGAAGGTACACAAGTCGTACATTCTCTCTGACAAGCAACATGTTGCAAAAGACGGTGACTATCGCCTAAGGAACCAGAGAAACGTCTAAGAATCACAGTTCGTCACACGGAAATACTTTACACGACTAATATACTTTATATTGTGTAGATCTTACGTACATGGCATTACTTGAATATATGACTCTTCTCTCAACATACATCAATATGCAGATATAGATTCGTATTCCGGTTTTAGACGATCGGAAGTTTTAAGACTGACAACGTGTACCACCTGGACGACTCTCGTGCACCCATAGTGCTACACGTACCGTTATGGTAAGGGTACTGTTATGATACATGTACCGTTGTGGTATGGATACCGTTGTTGTACATGTACCGTTGTGGTGTGGGTACCGTTGTGGTACATGTACCATTGTGGTACGCGTTCCATTATTGCCAGCCATGGATTACATCACATCATGTGGATGAATAAACTTTAATGGCTCTACAGAATCAATAAGATTTTTCTTTTAATTTTCTCTGTCACGTATTTGTACGCTTGGTCTAGTGTAACGAGGTCACCTGCTGTTATCACAGAGGAGGCTCGTGTGCCTGGTACAGTGACAGAATGTGGTGACGCTATGGTGAAACAATACAGAAGTGATATTGATGTAAGGAATGATAATGACTGTATTGTGACAGCGTATGATTATGATGACAGAATATACTGTAGATCTTATAGTGACAGGTTGAGATGAGGTCACGATGAAAAAAGGAATATTGTAATGTTACAGGAAAAGAACAGGAGGTCGTTACGATGACGAAATACAGTGATAATTCCATACTGATGAAATATAGTGTTGATGTCAACACAGTGTTGTGATGTTAGAATAATAGGACGCGATGGTCAAGTTACGGAGGAAGAATATGGTTACAACCTCAGATGATGACAATTATAATGATGATCATGGTACTTCTACAGTTACTACAAACTACTACTACTTCGACTACTACTACTACTACTACTGACAATAATGAAAATGAAAATGGCAGCCAATATGGTTTTAAACCACAGCAAATATAGGACAAGGTATACAGGTTTCGTGTAACTCAAAAAAGAAAATATTGTAATCTAAAAGTGATAACCATGGTCGATACTTAGACTCATAAGCTACAGTGACTTGCTGCAGCTCACTGTAAAGAACTGATGTTATTTATGAGACGGTTGACCTCTTATGACGGTGCGTCCTGCATCTGGAAAGCAGCATGACGAGTGTTGCAGCCGTGGCCAGTGTGTGTGGGGAGAAGGCAACAGGTAGCGGTGTCCAGACTTAGCGAACTCTGCCTTACCAAACTTATCATACACGTATCTTTACGTCACTGGCTACATATCTGATGACTATGAAAAGTGTATCCTAGTTCCTTGGTTGATTACCTCCTAGAATAACCCTACATATACGTATCTAGATTTTATTCTACATATACGTATCTAGATTTATTTCCAGAATAACCCTACATATACGTATCTAGATTCATTTCAGTCTTTTACACACTGATCTTGTTTAAGCTCTTGGGTGGCATACTGGAGGTGCATATTCCAGTTGTATTCTGCTGTGTACGACTAACTAACGACCCTCGTGAGCACAAACTGCTTACCTCTATAGATGATGACCATTGCTTGAGCTGTCACACCGATCATATGGTCGTCATGATGGGTCAGATTTTGTAATGATATACATTCTTGATTACTTAATTGACAACAGGTGTAGAAGTATTGTGGTATCTATCGTGGGCAGATAGATACAACCAAATGTTGTATTTGCTTTTCTTGCCTCTTCTACAATCACGTCCAGAATTCGTTGTAACTGTGAGCTGCTCTGGCGACGCTAGGAATGGTAAGATGCCAACACATCTAGCAGCAGTAGACAGACTTCTCACTGTTATTCCCATTGATCATCGCCGGGAAAATAACTGTGGGATTCCATAGGTGATGTAGTTCAAGTCTGGTAATAGATTCTGATACATGACACGATGAACTGCATTCTCAGAGAAAGGTGTGGGTAAAGAGAAGTGAGGAATAGCTTCATAATGATGTAGCGATTGGATATTTCCTGATGACGCTATGATAGTAGAACACAAGGAAGATGTAAACAATGACAGAGGTGATTGTGACGATGTTTCTCTGACCGAAGATGGTGAAGATGCTAATGATATTGATAGACCCTCGACAAGAAGAGACCTAGACACGATATTGAGTAGACAAGGCAGCAAGGATGTTGTAAGAGGACCAGATGGAGGGAAGTGTGTTAAAGTTGTTGGCAACAGAGTGCCGTGGTCATGGTGATTAAGGCGTCGCAGTAGTCGTCAGGGTGGAAGCCAGGAAAGTCATGGAGGTCGTCATGAGTGTAGGGATGTCAGGGAAGTCTTCATGGTGACGTCACCACAGTCATAGAGGTCGTAGGGATCTCATAACATCAGATGATGTCAAGGTAGTCGCTATGGTGGCGGGGTGGTCATGCGTTCTGGTAATAATGGCATCATGTTTACTGGTGCACATTTCGACCGATAGCCGTCATGGTAGTAGGTTTATCATGGTTGTGTTCATGAGGGTGGAGGGGTAAGGTAGGTATGTCAGGTAATTGGCACATATGTATAACTGCCATGTGTCGTGTAAGACTTAATGAGGACAAGTGAAAACGCTGCGCATTGTAAAAGGGATGGCGGTAGGGAGGGTCAAGTGTGAGGCTGAACGAAGGAAAGAATGGTGAGGGAGAGCGTCGGTAACAGAGGCTGGGAAAGAGAGGGAAAAAATGATAGACAGATGGACAAGGGGAGTTCGTAGTGATAAGATGGAGAGAGAGAGAGAGAGAGAGAGAGAGAGAGAGAGAGAGAGAGAGAGAGAGAGAGAGAGAGAGAGAGGAAGGCATCGTAGAAGAAGTTGAAACGCAAGGGGACTTAGGTCTACTGTCGTTTAGGTTGGTGGCGGTGTTATGGTGGGGGGCCTGCGGTGATGGTGGTGACAGGGAGGGGAAGAGGGACTACAGGAAGGAGGTGTGGTGAAGGACGCGGGACGCAGGAGGAGGTGAGAGTGAGGAAAGAGAAGAGACAGCAAGGAGGTCGTGGGAGAAAGTTCGCGAGGCCAGACTCTTTACGACATAGCGAATAAATGAAGTGCAAAAGCTAGGACGCTGGGGGAGTTGAGACAAGTGTGTAGTCGGCAACTACACACACACACACACACACACACACACACACACACACACACACACAGATATACATTAGGAAATGCATTATTCACATGTAAATTGATCTAAACAAGTTCACCTCTGCGCGACAGAGAATCGAACCAGGATCATCGATGAATTGAATTGCTTTCATTCCTAAGCCGTGGACTAAGTGAGGCAGACACCTCGCTCACACTTGGGTCCCGTGAAAACTGTAAATCAGCACAAAAAACGCAACTGTAATGTCTGTACATCAGAACATGCAATGTTCATGTATAAATCAAATCTAAAATTCACCTGTGTGAGCCCGAGAATCGAACCCTGGCTAGTTCGGTCTGCCATTGTCTTAGGACTCGGGTGTGGGCGGGCTGTCCTACCTCCGTGGTCCAGTGTGAGTATGCGGACCTGCAACTACAGACGTAGGTTAGGAAAGGCAGCCAGCTCTTAGCTCATCGATGGTTTAGGGGAACAATGTGTCCGCCTACCAACCTTGATAACCCGGGTTCGATTCTAAAGTGCATTGAGTGAGTGAATATTTTTTTCTTTAATCTAATCCATTAACGTCTAATTCATAGATAACTACGTCAAGGTATGGTAAGCAGTTAACCAAGAAAAGTTAATGCGCCAAGTCGGAAGAAACTTTTACCGCCAATAGATACATCCATCATCTTTACAAGAGAAATTAGTGTTCATCAGCAGTAGAGTCCCTCATATAAGCACTGAAGAACAGCAGAGTAATCGTTTATTCATCAGATTAGATCGTAATTTCGATAGTTTGGCCATCAGCCAGTTTATTATTGCCCTATCAACCGAGCAGACGCTGCGCCATCTGAAGGGTTATAGCGGCACCATCGACCAGCCTGACCGACACTGGACAGTCGGACACAACACTTGTGCACTAGTGATCAGACAGAACATGTCTTGACAGCTCACCACTGCGCCATTAACCATGTTTATACTAACTACTACGCTATCAGTCTGTTGCATCGTTCACCATCATGCAAGTTGACGTTGTGATATCAGTGAAGGATAAGCTACACCATCAACCAGGCTCACACGGACTGCATAATCTGCTTGGGTGACGCTCTCCACCATTAGCCAGGACTGTTATCAATCAACGAGACCGAGACTACTCATCTCTTCGCCTGTTTCGGTAACATTGACCAAGACTGCACTGTACCATCAACCTTTAAGAATCCACATCAGACAGAGCATCATATCCTGCACCATCAGCCAGACTGACGGTCACACTATATGACATTAACTGGTAATGTTCCGTTCCCTTAACTTGTGTTACTCACTGTACGATCATTTCATGGTCACTCTAATGGGTACGTGGTTACAGTGGTCACTGTAACGCGTACGTGGTGTTACAGTGGTCACTGTAACGCGTACGTGGTGTTACAGTGGTCACTGTAACGCGTGCGTGGTGTTACAGTGATCACTGTCATGGGTGCGTGGTGTTACAGCAGTCACTGTAATGGGGAGTCGTGCGTGTCAGAACGAGGCAAGAGACGGGCTTGTTATGTGATTGCAGGGTAATGTCGGGTGTATGTAAGGTCACGTGTAATGTGATGATCTCAGATTACGATAATTTAGGGAATTTGATGTCAAAAATGGGATACAGAATGGCTGTATTGTCTGACAGACTGGGGGATGGAGGTGGGTGAGAGGGGGTTAACAATGGCAGGAAGTGGTGCGTCGGAGGTGAGGAGGAGGCACCGAGGAGAGGGAGGGAGACAGTCTTGGCTTGTGTGAGGAGACTGTCATGTGCACAAACGGTGAAGGTTTCTGGTGTGGGGTTGACTGCGAGGGTCATAGTAAGTTGTCTGAACATAGGTTGTAATTTTCTGGATATAAAGAATGGTTCACATGAATAATAAATGTATGCGTATCGTCTTGATTATCATGTGGCTGTAAGCTGGAGACGTGCATGGTTAAACAAAATACACAGAACATATACACCGGAGAAACTGGTGATGATGCACGGTGAAAAAGTGGCATCAGTATATAGTGATGTGGGGTATAATGATGTGTGGTGTGAAATAGTGTGAAATACTTTGAAATAAAAAAGAAATTGCTATAATTCTTGATGTGCGTGTAGCAGGAATATATGTAAATGAAGTATTGGTGATAAATGACGTTTAGAATTGTGTCAGTATGTGGCAAAATAAGGGGTTTATTCACATGATAAAGTATGGTTATCATCTGTAGAGAATAGCTTGTCACTATAGGTAAAGGATGCCATACGGCTCTGATGTCTATCATAGCAAGACTTCACGAAGCCTTTTCAGGTGAATAGGTAAATAAAAAGGGCTTTCTTTTAAGGCAGGTAGACAGACATAAACCCCATGGACTCTTCTGTCACACAAGACTTAGAAGAAAGAGATCAAACAGCTCCAATCCAGGGACTTGATGCTACTACACAAGTCATGATTTGGTTATGTGTATTTGTTAGAGCTTATACACTTGTACAGGGAAGCTAGCAATATATGACCCCCTATCCTCTGTTGAATTTCCCCGCTCAGTTAACGTCCCCCTCCCCTCCCCAGCCAACTCCCACCAGCCCCCTGTGTACGGCATGCCATCGAGCGCGTCAGTAATGTCCGGCTGATTGTAAATACACAGTTAGTCAAAAAGGCACCAGGGTAAGGGTTAGTTTCATTTGATCGTTTGGTTTTAAAGTTTTACATCCAGTTCTATTCTGTTTATGTTATTGTCTATTGTCCTTAATCGTCTCCTGCGCACAAATTGTATTCTAAACAAAGTTTATTAGCATATAATTCACAGGCTCATACCGCTGTTGATGGGTTGAGCAAATAATCTTTATCATTTTATACCTACTTGCCTCTCCTGTCTTAGCGAGGTAGCAAGAGAAACAAGCGAATACAGTCTTCACTATGGCACAAGTACTCTCTATATGTCATGCATAATGTTGTGAAGCCAGACCCCTCCGGAGTCCACAGTCAAGCCTCACAGACTATTGCGTAGCTCAGCTTGACCATAGTGAGGCACACTTGGTTCTGACGTAAGGTGCAGCCTCTGGCCAAGTGACCTTAGCCTGTTGATAGCCATCAAATCCAACAACAACCTACTGTAGTACCATTGTCTCAGGAGAAGGGGTAGATGAAAAGGCTCTTAAAAATCGTTATGGGTTTACTATTTCTCCTTGTATGTATCCGTTTTCCATCATAAAGGCTTATAAGTAATATATATATATATATATATATATATATATATATATATATATATATATATATATATATATATAACCCCTAAACACAGCTAAAAACATAATGGTAATATTTCCATTTATGATTATCTTTTTCCCCTTAATTTCTTTTCGTGTCTCATAGAAATAAGAATCAGTGATGATAGACTGTCCGATCCTTTCCTTTCTTTTGCTAACGAATCGTATTTCTTCACCAGTCGTTGATGTGGAAAAAGAAGTCGTTCTCGGAGGGTCGTCTGAAGGAGCAGGTGGTGGCTGAGGGCGACATTGTCAAGGTGGAGGACTCCCGCTTCTCCCTGCAGCGCCGCCTGGGCCACTACGACCTCGTCATCAAGGACTTCCGGCCCAAGGACTGCGGTACATACGAATGCGAGGCGCGAGCGGCCGACACTGTGGTGGCCTCCCAGCTCCTCCTGTTCACCTGTCTGTGACCTACTAACGTCCACCTCACGGCTCTCTTACCCACACTTGCCAGGCTGTTCACAGATGTGATTATGACGGCCTCCTTTGACCACATTTCTGTCATTCTCCTCCGTCATGTTCGTCTCATTTGATTTCCTTTCTTCAAGTGTTTCACATGACGAGATTGTGAGTCGTCGACTTACCGTAGTCTCTTCATCTTAAGTCTAGATCTGTTGTTGTTTATCACTTATATGATTACTTTCATGATATGTAAAACTTGATTTTGCATTCACTTCCCTGTAGCTACAGCCACAAGTCCATCAACACAGAACTCCTAACACTACTAATCGATAGAACACAAACATCACATTCGGGGGCGTCGCCCACCAGGGCCGTCTAATCGCTACTCGATTGGCTTTTTGGGCGAAAAATGTAACCCAAAGTGACCTAAATCTGATGGTATGTTGCGTCAGACCATACACGAAAACCTTCACATCCTTACGTAACAGGTGCGGTAAGTGAGATGTGTATCATCACTCCACCTTGTCTCATTTTCTTTATTCATTTATTTTCCTGGCGGTGGGACGCCTCATAAAGGCGTTCTCTCATTTCTTACCTCATTGAATCAGTATACAAAACGCTTCACATTAAGGCAATCTCGTCTGATTCCTTGAAGAATAACCACCCGATGCTTTTCCTCGTGTTTCTCCTTTGTGTTGACTCGCAACTGTCTGTAATCATTCATCATTATCACGCACTCGCCGCATCTGAGACTCTTCTGACTCTCACCCTCCAAAATTTAAGGGACGACATGTCTGGTGGAGGTATAGGCAAATATATCATGTCCTCAGTACAATATAACCCCGCGGTAAAGGCGTCTACAAATATCCTGACACACTTTAGTTTCATGATACAGGAGCTTAAGCTTATATGAAATCATCCATTACTGAACTTACTATTTCAGATGAGTTTATTTATTGTATATTATTTCTTATATGGTTTACGGTTCTGTAATATATATATATATATATATATATATATATATATATATATATATATATATATATATATATATATATATATTCCTATGAGTCCATGGGGAAAATGAAACACGAAAAGTTCCCAAGTGCACTTTCGTGTAATAATCACATCATCAGGGGAGACACAAGAGAGAAATATAACAGTCAGTTGATATACATCGAAGAGACGAAGCTAGGACGCCATTTGGTAAACATGTGATTGTCTAAAGCATGTTTTGGACAATCATATGTTTACCAAATGGCGTCCTAGCTTCGTCTCTTCGATGTATATCAACTGACTTTTATATTTCTCTCTTGTGTCTCCCCTGATGGTGTGATTATTACACGAAAGTGCACTTGGGAACTTTTCGTGTTTCATTTTCCCCGTGGACTCATAGGAATATCTTGATCACGCGCAAAATTGTGATCCTTTCCAATACATATGTATATATATATATATATATGTATATATATATATATATATATATATATATATATATATATATATATATATATATATTCTCATAAAGTGTATATATTTGTCTGTAGAATGTAGAGTGTTTCTTCGCATCTTTATAAAATTCTAAGTTCAGAGTACATACCTGTGATATCACCAAGTTAAGACTCTAAGAAATTCCAAATTTCTGTTTCCTTAATGACCTCTGCAAGTTGCAGCACTGTACCTTCTCAAATGTTTCTTTTCACTTGTATAACAAAAGATTGCTCTTTTCGTTTTAATGCCACTTCAGTTGAAGAGCTTGTTAGAATATATATTCTCGATATATAAAGTTTGACCTAATTGTCTAATTTCATTACCACTGGTTACATTGATTAAAGGATTTTTTCTTTTTTTTGTTCGTAGAGACAATATCCACTTCTTCAGGTGCCAGTCCTTAATACAGTTATTTAGATCTCAACATCACGCTTGGTTCCCGCCGTACAAAACCGGTCTTTCTAGGCCAAGCACCGTCTACTGCGTCTGGTCGTAAACCTTGTAAGGAAGAGTGATTAAGGAGGGACAGGTGGCGGGGGTTGACCTGGGTAGCTGGGTGTGTCATGAACAATCTTTTTTTTATGTTTTCGTGTTTTGTCAGTTCTCTTACAATGATTTGGTTAATGCTATAATGGGCTTTAGATTTGTTCCCAGGCAAAGTCCATTCCTTATTTATATATATAAGGATTCTGACAAATCAGTGGAAGAATTTAAAAGTAAACCAGCCAGAGGGCATCTGAACAATAGTTTTATTCAGTCAACATTATACCTTTACAAGTTATGTGGTCAGGGGGAAGTACCGTCAGCAGCCAGGTGAGCGGGTGCAGCGCCGCCACCGCCACACACACGATGCATTGCCATTAGTGATTACAATTCCTCGTACAGTTGTGATCAGCTGATGTGTAATGCTTCATCACCTATTAAAGATGGTCTCGTTGGCATATATATATATATATATATATATATATATATATATATATATATATATATATATATATATATATATATATATATATATATATATATATATATGTGTGTGTGTGTGTGTGTGTGTGTTATCGGACCTCTCCTGCAAGTGGTTACCGTGAGTTAGAACTCCTTTTCGGCGAGGCTACACCATCGTCAGTGGACGGAAAGGATCTTCTCACTCCAAAATATTCCATATTTTCCCTGCTCCTGCGTCGAGCGCAGCCTGGGAACTGCAGGATCTCCCTAAAAGAGGACCCCTGGGGTTTTGTATATATATATATATATATATATATATATATATATATATATATATATATATATATATATATATATATATATATATAATTTTTGGTTATAGCCATACCATACATCAATAAAGTAGACATGTACTACAACCAATGCGTCCTGTATGTAGTACCAGCAAAGCTGGAACACTGTGTGGCACGACCGTGTGCTCTACCCCGCGTTGGCTGTTCCTTGATCCCTAAACTCCCCGCGTGGTTGTGCAAAACGGCTTCGTCGTCGACTCAGACAACCATAGCTTTAGTAACGTGTTGTGAACGTGTCCTAAACAGGATAATATATGTACAGATACGATGTTGTCTCCCAGCGATCTACAGAAGTAATATTTCTGAGTATAGGTTAGTCTTAAGGAA
The DNA here is from genome assembly GCF_036320965.1 of Panulirus ornatus. NCBI lineage: Eukaryota > Metazoa > Arthropoda > Malacostraca > Decapoda > Palinuridae > Panulirus > Panulirus ornatus. Next base: position 72,254,393 of record NC_092227.1, on the reverse strand, counting down.
TAGTTTGTGTCCATGTGACGTAGGTAAGTAGACAAGGTATAGTATGTGAGGTGTATGGGAGTGCTATGCAACCAGCACATTAGACTAATTAGGAGTGAAAGTATAGTCTCTAAGGAACAGGGGTAATAAACGTGTGCAATACAATTCCTCTAGATAGAAGGCCCGACAGTGTGGCTGCTCGGATGTAAGATAGAGGGTAAGGTAACAAGTTGATCAGACTAGTGCACAGGATGATCTAATGCAGCGAACCTGAGGGTGTAATGGTGAGTAACGGAGCAGAAAAGGTTGACGAGACGTTGAGTGTGAGTGTGTTATCTCCATGTGGTGTGAAAGAAGAGGGCGTTCCACTACAGCAGATGACTTACAGGAAGAGGTGAGGATGTGGTCTCAAAGTGTGTGTACACAAGTAAAGCAACAGATGCACATATGTCATTAAGAACATACATAGCGTCTAGGATCTACCTGCAGAGTAGCATGACAGACAGGCATGAATAAGACCATGAGCTAATTGGGTGTATCGCAGAGGTGGCTATACCACTGAGCAAGTTTGATACATTGTATAAAGTGAGACTGTATTGTCTTGGGTGTACAAGAGAAGGAGGTGTGACAGTAGAACATGGGCTAAGGATGCAGCTACTATGGTGTCTCAGATATGTAGGTGTACTAGCAGAACACGTAGATACACAGGAGGGACCGAGGGTGTTCGCCTCTACGGTGTCTCGGAGAGGTAGGTGTACCAGTAGAGGAGGTTGATACACAGATATGAGAGAGGGAAGAGGACCCGAGACACCTCGTCGATGCTGGACACGGAGTTCATTTGATCCAGCTTACTGCAGGACCGTCTCATCATTGGTTCCTCCTGCCGTGACCGCCGTGTCTGCCGTGTCCGCTGCTGCTGCTGCTGGCCACTGTCACGGTCCTGTTGATCCCAGGAGGATGAAGGAGTCAATATCCTGCAGGTAAATGTCTCTTAAAATTTGTCCTACCACTTGTTGCTCTATACTGTGTATCTGACCCAGTGCTTTCTGCTCTGTACCTACCCCACCACCCGCAACTGCTCTATACCTCCTCTACTTCGAGGTATTTCATTCCTTCTCCAATGCTTTCTGCTCTATATCCACTGCACTAACAGCTTTTCTATAACCGCTACACAACTTCTGCTCTATGCCACCTCCGTTACCCGTTGCACTGTATCTCTTCCTCTGTTTATATCTCTATACATATATGCCTTGCCTATTTGCTACTCTGCACTGGCCTAGTCTGTATTTGTTCTACAAATTGTAGGTCCATATAGTACGTTCTCTACACTCAGCTGCTCTATATGTGCTCTACTGTATTTGTCAATACCTGCCTCAGTACCATCTGCTCTACACCTGCTCTAATACTCGCTGCACGACCAGGTACATGATATCGGCACCAGTAACAGCTGCGCTATACCTCACTGCCTTCTTCTCTACGCCTGCCCTAACACCTCGACCTCAAACACTATAAGGACAGGACGTATCTAGACCCTGATCCTCCACATCAGCTTGGAGTCTGACTGTTGACCCCTCTCTCTACCACACTCCCAACCCATGACGCACAACAAGACCACCTCCTACGTAAATAAGAAGTTATCTTTACCTTACCGTATATCTGTGGTCTACATGAAATAAGCATATGATTGTAAATCGTGTTGGAAGTGAACAGTGTGCAGGCAGGGCGACATTGCCCGAGGCACCGGGTGATACGGAGCGCTGTCAACACGCGAGTCCGAAGAGATTGCTGTCAACATTCATAACCACACGTCATCAGGGCGTTCACACGTGAAGTGACCTCTGTCATTTGAGGCATGGGGGACGCCCCACGCCCCCGCCTCCCACCACCAGTGTTGTTGTGCAGCTGATATATTTAGATTCATTCCCCTCCTGCAGCCGCAGACAAGGTCGTCATGTTCGGAATCAAGTGAAAGGGCAGGTTATCCACAAGTAAGCCAAACAAACCGACTCCCGTTAAACACTCATTTAGAACCTCAACGGTGATTTAAGCACCATCACTCCTCCGACTGCCAATGATTCGTCATTTCCTAACAAAACCGATGAGCTCATCCAACACAGGTTGTTTAAGGCCAATGTAGTTGCCATCACAGTGGCTCGGTAGATTGATCCTGAGACATGTAATGTTCACATCGTCTTTGGAACAATGGGCGTGGGTGGTGAGGTAAGTATTCCGCCTCCTCCATCATAAGGAACTAAGTGCGTCCCACATCAGTACTGATATTTCTGAGGGTAGAGAGGTAATGCGGGTTCACACACACATGTAGGCCAAACTGCTTGTATCATTTATTGCATTGTATTATCGGCATCACTCACTCTCCAGAGACATATTGTTGAACCATCGAAACAGCACCTCAGTTTGCCTTCAAGTCAGTGCTCTGTGGAAACGAAAGTGACACTAGGGAAGTAGACATTTCCACACATGGTCAGACGATAGACCATATGGTAGACCAGTACCTGCCACCCTGACCAATACCAAATTCCTGTCCCACTACCTGCCACCATCCTACTCTCACTCCAGTGCTTTCTGCTCAGAACCTGTTCCCCTACCTGCTGTCCTAATCTTCCCCTCCCCCTCCCCAGTGCCTCTTGCTGTATGCCCGTCCCATGACCATCAGAGTGAGGCATCCCTGGACTCCGCTAACCGCTCGGTTAGGATCGCCAGAGAGGTTAGCGTTTCCACCTAACACGCAATGGTCCCGGGTTCGAGTCCTTGCTGTTCGAGGGCATTATGTGTTCTATGAAAGTGCGCGTTCATATGCACTATATTAGTGTGTGTGTGTATATATATATATATATATATATATATATATATATATATATATATATATATATGTGTGTGTGTGTGTGTGTGTCTGTGTGTTGCAAGAGGTCACAGTGGTGCGCGTGAAAATGAAACGCGATAAGTTCCCAAGTGCACTTTCGTGTAATGATCATATCGTCAGGGGAGATACAAGAATGAAGTAGAAGACGTAGAACAGTCTCTTCCTTGTACATAAACTAATTGTGCTGCATCTTCTGTCTCATTCTTGTATCTTCCCTGACGATGTGATCATTACACGAAAGTGCACTTGGGAACTTATCGTGTTCCATGGAAGAAAAAAAAAAAACCGGAAGACTGTTTTATATATTAGCACTGTATAATGACTCACTGTGGCTCTGTGGAAGGTGCGACTTGCTGGGTGTTCCACGCCCCTCCGCTTGCCTCGCCCGCAGAGCTGCATCACCCGAGATAGGAGGGAGTGCCACGGTGGAGTGTAGGAGGTCCTGGGCGTGGGTGGTGTCAGGGGAGGCGTGATGGAGTTGGCAGACGTGGAGGAGCGGCTTGGCGTGGGAGCGGTAGGGAGCGGCGGGGCCCAAGGCGGCGTGGTTGGCGTTTCGGGCGCGGGGTGAGTCCTCCTGGTGAGGCGGCTGTCCACGCCGTTGGGTCCTGTGGAGGTGAAGTTTCCATCCTTCGACGCCAGGGACATCACAGTGCACGCCATGACGGGCTGCAAGCATCGGACAGACAAGAAGTTGATGTTTGCTTGTAAAAAAATCCATCAATGGCGGTAAACCAACGTCTAGTTTTACCGTAATTTACGCTATGATATACATCAATTGCACTTACACGTTTATCTTGTCTTTGTGTTCGATACTATGGCTTTCTGAAATGAGAGATCCACTATCATTTACGAAAAAAAGATTTTATATCGTCCCCTGTGTTCCTTATCCCAGGATGTCCCAGAATACAGATCTACATGTAATGTATTTAATGATTTGATTAATGAAGGGTATTTGTCATCCTTGTAAACATATCCATAGTGAAAGGAAATTTCCATTTCTTCGAGGAACCACGTCTCTTGGTCACTTTAGAGAATTTTCCTGACTTACATTTGTAACACTGGTTCTGATGCCTGCTTGTGACGTCATCCTAATGCTAGCCTGCTTGTTGTCCACTTCTGAGAATACCGTTCTCTCAGGTGCTTTACCTGCTTGTCTGCCTTCATCTTACTGGTTACTTGGTGACGTGGATACAGTTGCTTCGTGTCAGCCGCTGCAGCCCTACCTGTTTCCTCAGCCGGTCTGGTGTTGCTCTACCTAACTGGTCCTCTGCCAGCAGCCTCACCTCATTCTCTGGCTCCTCCTCCTCCTCGTCTTCCGAGTTTCCCTCCGAACAGCAGTCCTCCGCCAGATACACTTCTCCCGACCCAAACTTCGTGAAGATATGCACGAACGCGAACTGAAAATAAGAAGAGAATAGACGAATGAATAGATGCAAAGGAGTCGAGAAAATGAATGTATTGAAATCTAAAGAATCAAGCATGAAAGGAGATTCAATGATATCAATGAATGAGAAGTATAGGCAGGAACTGGAATCTAAATTGTATATTGTTATGAACAGAAAACTGTAATGTAAAATATATAGATTATTGTAGAACATCGACTTTGCTGACATAATCTACATTGCATTTGTCTCACAGTGATCCGCCGAGAGCAAGTCATTACAGGCAACACTTTTACACAGATATCAGCAGCTTTTTACTCAGACATGTATATTCTTGGCTCCGTTGCGATATACGAGGTGACCATGCGCTTCAGAACAGCTAGATATGTTCCTGTTCGAGATGATTGTTCTGTGTGCATTTTTTCCAGAGAATGAAGCGGTTACTTTTCATTAACGAGCCATTCTCGTCTGACACTAGCAACTGGTTGTGCTACTCAGCGACCACCACACACACACACCAGCGTCCTCATAAAGGAAACACAGTTCCTAAAATCTCACGGTGTGAGATATCTTAGATTGCGAATGCATGGCTCAGGTAGACATAATTTCTTAGGTCATGATTACGGATGAAGATCCCGAGAGAGTAAAACGGTACTCTAAGCTTTAACAGTTCTCTGTCTAGACACAAATATCTATAGGAACTTTTCTGCAAGTTCTGAGCAGCCACTGTCACCCAAACGTGAATGTATTTCTGAGAAATGTCACCTTCACAAACAAGAAGAGGTTGCGTGAGTTACGACATACTTTATCTTCCATGAGAAACTGACTTCAGCCTACGAATTCGTACAAGAGGACAGAAGTCTCTGCCAGACAGATTCGTGAGTGGCATCAGGGTCCGCTTCTCGACACCGAGGGCGTTGACAGTAAGCGACTGAGTAACATCATACAACAACATCATGTAACATCATACAGCAGCATCAGACTGAGTCATGTAACATCATACAGCAGCATCAGACTGAGTCATGTGACATCATACAGTAGCATCATACACTACCATCATACAACAGCATCATGTAACATTATACTGTAGTATCATACAGCAGCATCATGCAAAATGATACAGTAGTATCATACAGAAACATCATTTACCAGCATCATACAGTACACTCATAGAGTATCATCATTCAGTATTATCATACAGTACCATCATACAATAGCATCATGCGGTAGCATCGTACGGAACATGATACACTATCATGATACAGTTACCATCATACAATACCATTCATCCAATACCATGATACTTTGGTATCGTACAGTATACATAAGATGAACACAGAAAGCTGTAGTTACACAGATTACATCTCTTCTGGAACCGAACTGAAATGGATTACAACACATCGTTGCTTTCCAGGTTGTGCTGGAAGCATAGCGTCACGGATTTCCATAAGGTGTTAGCATCCCACATGGTCTTATCCGCTACGCTTTGTTTCATGTTAGCGGTCAGGCCCTTGTCTACACTGAGGGATCTTTTTGTAAGGAAGGATTCAGTACTGTAGGAAGGTAGTGATGTATAAGGTCTAGGTCGAAAAAAATGTTATAGATAAGTAAGGACGAGACACGTCCAGTAAGACTGTTTCAGTATCTACTGAGGTACAGAATGGCAAATCATATGAGCGTAAACATCCAATGAGTTCAGCATTATCTATATTATTTTGTGTTCACCAGTAAAGAGAAATAGAAGGACACAACAAGTCTCCAGTTATTAGTTTTCTCGGTGTTACACTTGAGGAGGAATCGTCCTCAAAATTCACTCGGGATAAGCCACATGAAGTGGTGCTATCCCGACCATACTGGCGTGTAGCTGATCGCCATGAGCCTCGTACTAGTCTTTAATGCAGGAACGATGTTTGCAAGCACCTGGAGAGGTAACCGGTAACCGGCACCACGAACACTGAGACACTACTTAAAGTTATGGTGCTGTGGGCAGTTCTGTTCCAGCTAAGTAGAATGACGTGCTGATATCTGGAATCCCATATCGAGTATGTCTTTTGTTTTGTAGGACTGTATCATTGGAGCTTGCAATGTAAGTGATATTTTCAGAAGCTTTGTGGTTACTGTGTAAAAGAAGAGATTTCTACTGATAAACTTTCGACTCTAAACAACTGCTGTGGCGCCTAGTAACAGAGACTTAAAAGATGGTGGTGATAATGACCTTCGCTCTTGTTGTCATTCAGAACAAACGCCTGATCCACATATTTTCTACATGCCATAACCTTCTCAACTACTTCCCTTTCGTATAATTTACCAGACACACTGAGCAAGCTTATATCTCCGTCATTCGATCACTCACCTTTGTCCACTGCCTTTATAAAGTGGTTCTATACATGCATTCCGTCAGTCCTCAGGCACCTCGCCATGATCCATACAGACATTGAAAATCATAAATCAATCAACAACACAATATTCCTCTTTCTTAAGAAATTCATATGGGATACCATCCTCTCTGTAGACGCCTTGCTACATTTCATCTTACGCAAGGCTTCCACCATCTCCTCTCTCTCTTCACCAAACCACCTTCCATGACTCTCACTTCGCATACCACCACGTCGTAAACACCCTACATCTGCTACCTTATCCACAAACACTCAACAACGTTTTCCACTTCATCATTGACTGTACCCACTCTTCCATTCGCCACCTTCAATGTTGACCCAGTTTGTTCTATAGTTTTTCTCCCACTGTTAACCTCATTCCAAAAATCTCATTCTCCTTAAAACTTACTCACTCTGACTGTCGTATGTCCTCTGTTTCAGCCCGTACATCTTTCTCTTGACTTCTTGCCGCATCACTCACTACCTTTTCTCACCTGCCCACCTCCCACTTTCCGCATTTCGTAAATTCTCTCGCACGCGCCATTTCTACTTCCCTAACTACCTCCCATTCCTCACTCACTCGCCTAGCTTCACTTACTCTTACCTTTTGCCTATCTACATTCACTCTCTCGTGGTATTTCTTACACGTCTCTTTTCAAGCATACTTTTTTCCCTCATCCTCTTCTCATTCAAATAATTTCCGCTTTTCCAAAAACTTCCAGAAAGTTTTATACTCTCGCCTCCATCAAGAAATGACCAGACATCCACCAGCTGTTCCTCTCATCACATTCACCGGAGTCACTTTCTTGTACGACTTTCAATGAGTATGTAATCCACTATTGCCTGTGCATCATCTTTCCAACTCACCCATGTGTATTTGTGAATGTCCCTCTTTTACAACCAGGTATTCCCAGTCCTGTTTCAGCACACGTCGCCACAAGCAAGTTCACCATTTTCATTCACCTGACTGAATACCGCAAGTCTCTCTCAGTTATGTCATCAACTGGCACCTTACTTACTTTCCTATTTAAATCACCCATCACCAATACCCGGCCTCTTGTATCAGAACTGCTGATACACTCACTCACCTGCTCCCAAAACACTTGTCTCAATCTTTCCTCTCGTGGCCAGGTGCTTAAGCACTAGTAATTACCCGTCTCTCGTAATTCACTTTCATTCTTACCCACATCCTTCTGAAGCTCACTTCCTCACTCTCACAATATCTAAAGATTTGAACGAAACAGGAACACTGAGCAACTTCTTACAATTGGGTGATACAAGTTTTTGTTCATTTTGAACATTATAAAAGGACTTTCTCGCACGATCATGAGTTGAATCAACACAATTTTTGGGATATTGTAATTCATATCCAGTATCATAGATATTGTACAGTTCGTCATTAATGAATTCTAGACTACATATGAGAAATGCTTAGAATCACTTATGAAATCACAGAACATTTTATTGTGATGAGTAGAGTAATAGTAAACATATGAACAGACATTTGTGGGTTTACGATACATGCTAGACTTTAGGCATTTTAGGATATCTAAGATTGATTTAGCCTTCAGCAATAATAACACGGTCAGGGAAAATCTTATCAGAAAATCTGTAACTTCTCAAACGGGTTGTGTATACAATATCCCCTGTAAAGAGTGTGATTACTTTTTCACTGGTCAAACAGGTACTGGTTCTTGATATTTGGGTTAAACAATATAGAAATAGTCTTAGGTATGGTCAAGAATCTATTGCAGAATCTATTTGTTCATCTTGAGGACTTTGGTCATCAACATGACTGGAGCAGTGTTAAGGTGATCACATACAATAATTTAGTAACAGATAGAAATATTGTTGAACTATTTCTCATCAAATATGATAAAGATATTCATATAAATCAAAGTGTTGGCTTTTTTTTATATTACATGACTTTATAAGTAAAAAAGTTATAAAATGGAACTTTATGAGTGAAGAACTTATGTTTCCTAGAACATAGGTTAACCTGAGTTTGTACCTTGAGAAAGGTGAGGTTTTCGAGGGTAACCTGTGCCCTAATCCCTTCATTTGTTTCTTAATTCATAGCCTGCCCCACCCAGTGGCGGCTGGTATACTATGTTCTCGTTCTCTTTATGTGTACTCAGTTCTGACCATGTATATATACGAAAGCGCGTGACACTTCGTATTTTCCTTTTCCTTGTGGTTTTTCCCGCGTCTTATGTACACTCGCAACTTGTGTACTTTTAGACACACACACACACACACACACACACACATATATATACATATATATATATATATATATATATATATATATATATATATATATATATATATATATATATATATATATATATATATGACCACTGTAGCGATTGGAGTAGCGCTGACTCAGTTGTAACCTGTAACTCATTGATCAAGAGAAATATTACTGAATCTTTTGTTATCAAATTCACAAAGAATTGTAACATGAATATTTGTGAAGGTCTACATACACTGGATACCTTCACAGGAGGCAAAAATTGTAAACGGTCTCCTGTTTTGTCTACACAATGAAACTTTATAACAGGAACGGTGCCAGACGTGTAAACCACAAACCAGAAGCACTTGTGCACCAACGGCGTTGGTGGTTGTGGTTATGTAACCAAATCTTGTCCTCTGTATAGAAACGAGGTTCAAATTCTCGATCAAAAAAAAAATTCTTATTGAGAGCATAACTGACTAAGTTCTTCCATTCTTATATAGTTATGCTGGCGATAGATATAAAGTTATATCCTTTAGCTGGCATTGTGAGAGTATTAATGCAAGTTATATTTTCTTACAAGAGTAAAATCTTCTTGGATATATGATCAGGTTAGGTGTATGTCAATAGATATTAGGCATTTGTTAGTAAAACTACGGCATGTTATTGCCCTCAGGAAAGAATAACTCCAGCAAACTGGAAAAGGAGTAGTTACTCCTCCAAAGTAAAATATTCCAAGCAAGCAAAGGCAAGATAAGTTATATTTCACAGCCAAGAAAGCAAGACCAGCTACTCAGTGTTACCTCGATGATGGTGGCGAAGATGAACCCGTAGGAGATCCAGACGAAGAGGTCGAGGGCGGTAGAGTAGGAGACCTTAGGCAGGTCCGTTCGGGCCTCCAACCCCAGGAAGGTCATAGTCAGAACCGTGGTGATGCCTGCGCCAGGAAGAGGCCAAGTGTATGATTTCCAGGGCTACTCAGAAAGTATGTGACTTTGCCAGGGAAGAGAAAAGCTTAGCATGTCTCATTACCCCACAGGGGAAGTGTGTGTAAGAGTCCAAGAGCCAGGGAGGAAGTATGTTTGATTTCCTTGGCGAGGGAAGGAGACGTTTATAAATCATACTTAATTTTAGAATCTTCTAAAGGAATAACAATTGAATACCTAATTACATATGTATTCAACCCCAGATTCGAATTCAGCCTGAAAATCAATCCACACACAACGGTTTTCAAGCAAATTTAACTACTTTTCAAAAATACCCAAAACTGTTTTGTTATGAAATTGAAATATAACATTATGAAACGCTTTTAGACTTCAAATTATCAAGGAAAATATCACACGCGGTTGCGCACGGCGACATATACCCTTTAAGAATGAAACGAATAATTCATAAAATCTTCTACAGGATTAACAATAGAACACTTAATTGCAGGCATTAAATTCGTATTCAGCATGAAAAATAGTCCTTAGACTAGGGTTTTCAATCAAATGTATTAACTCACTCTCTCTCTCTCTCTCTCTCTCTCT
>NC_092227.1:72169011-72239011 GCF_036320965.1 Panulirus ornatus | reverse complement strand
TATTCAAAACGAGCATATTTATGCATAGACTTCAATGTTCACCATCCTGCATGGTTCAACACTCACCCGAGATCACCCAGATAATCTGTTCATAAACTAACTGTATCCTTCCAGCATCCTTAAGCAGACAGACTCCTATCTCACCACCCCCGGCAGCAACACCCACCTGACGTTACTTTAAGAATACCAGCACTGCACACCAAGACCTGCGTCCAGGTCCCCAACATTATTCATTCTGCCGCCGTCAACCACCAGTAACTAGTTGCTAGCCACCTGGACAGCTTGTGTGTGTCACTCACCTGTCCTCCGTGTGATGTTCTCAAAGCCAGATGGTGTGGCGATTAGGTCGAACTGAGACAGCATGAGGTCCGGAGCGATCACAATCTGACGATGCTGGTTCCATCGGTATACCACATCGTGCGTTGTGTAGGCGACTGGTTGGAGAGAGAGAGAGAGAGAGAGAGAGAGAGAGAGAGAGAGAGAGAGAGAGAGAGAGAGAGAGAGAGAGAGAGGGAGAGAGAGAGAGAGGAAATACGCATTACGTATTATATATTTGTTTTTTAAAGCACTTGTAAAATATAATCCGTCTTAACCTCTAAGAATTACTCTTCTGGCTTTACCAACCCATTCGTCTGAACAAGTGAGACTAAAGTACATCATAAAACAGATGATATACAATATTGGCGGACGAGTAAAACATAAAGTGAACAACTACACCGTCGACTGCTGAAGAGCCACGAAGCAAGAAATCCTAACATTATATTCAAGACTATGTATATCAAAATATGTTGGACATTCCATCTTTTAATTCTAAAGGATCGAACAACTAGACCAAAAGAAAGGACACAATTGTGATGTATGATACTGGAGATTAAAAAGCAAAATAAGGATTTGAAAGACAAAATTAGATAGGAGTACAAGCAGGAAAAACAACTTACAGGATCCGATCTTGAGTGGACATCGCTGGGTGTCCATAGGGAAGTTTTGGAGATGCATTGGACAGTTGGCGTTGATGGTCATCCTGGGGGAAGAAGACAGAACGTCGTAATGATGGAGTGGGAAAAAGAGACAGTAAGTCTTAATGAGACTTTGGAAACGGACAGAGAGCCATACAGTTAGAGTGCTGGTGAAACAAGGAAGTAAACAAAAAGATTAACTGTATTGGTAAAGAGGAAAATTATCTCAGATTTCATAGAAGAGAATAAATAATTCCACTTTACTCAGGATAATAGCAAGAAGTCATTTAATATCGAAAGAGGGGTTTATTTCTTGACACGGAAGTTAGAGGTCTTGATGTACTGGTAGTTAGTAATGCATGGTCGACTCAACACGAAAGCAAAATGTTTTCACCAGGCATCATACATATTTGTGACCCAAATCAACAAACATCTTTGGTTAGCTCTCGTAGATGGAGGTCATTAGAGCCGTTCAGTATCATTCTATATTTTCTAAGAAGTGAATCAAGTTAAAAAGAAAGAAATAGTTTTGTTGGTTTCATCCTGAAAAGTTTCATGATCTCGCTGCTCCAGAGGGCCACTAGCTTCACCCAAGTTCCCCATCGTATCTCGTTTTCTCTTTAAGTTTCATAAGAGAGCAAGATGGTGTTTAAACAACCTACCTAGACTATTAGAAACTTCTGAATGACTATTAATACTACTAAAACAATTGATAATGAAAAGGGTAACAAAAATAATTTGAATGATAATGATCAGTGTCAACTTTAGCAAAGTGGCGAACTATGCACATAAACATCAACGAAAGTCATATTACTGGAATCCTTTATAGTTATTGGAACAGCTCTCACTTTCAAGCAAGAGCAACCTTCTTTGGGATTTAATCATTATTTTTTTTCCTGTATGAAGCAATGTTCAGGTTTTAAACAACACACATACATCCACCTAAGATTCTCCTGCACTACAGTTACACACTAGCTGCTTAGTACCAGTTTTACCCACACCTGACATGTGCCACTAATGGGACACCCGAGAACTGGCCGTCATTGCGAATCTATTCTCATGAATGCGAGGCATAGGCTATGGATGAGGATGTGCGATTAAGGCGGATGTGTTGGAAATGAAGTGCTTGAGGACGATATGTGGTGTGAGGAGGTTTGATCGAGTAATGAAAGGCTAAGGGAGATGTGTGGTAATAAAAAGAGTGTGGTTGAGAGAGCCAAAGAGGGTGTGTTGAAATGGTTTGGATATATGGAGAGAATGAGTGAGGAGAGGTTGACAAGGAGTATACATGTGCCAGAAGTGGAGGGAACAAGGAGAACGGGTAGACCAAATTGGAGATGGAAGGATGGAATGAAAAAGTATTTGAGTGATAGGGTCCTGAACACGCTGGATGGGGAAAGGTGTGTACGGGATAAAGTGAATAGGAACGATGTGGTATACAGGGGTCGACATGCTGTCAGTGGACTAAACTAAGGCATGTGAAGCATCCGGGGTAAACCATGGATGTGAGCGGATGTGAGCGGATGTGTCCTTTCTTCATCTGTTCTTGGCGCTACCTCGTTAACTCGGAAAACGACGATAAAATATATATATATATATATATATATATATATATATATATATATATATATATATATATATATATATATATATATATATATAAAATATATAGATCGGGCCTGGGAATCTTCTTACAAATGAAGCATTAATTATGTAAGTGTTGTAAAAAGAACTTCAAGCAAGTTACATAAAATATACATAAGGATGGAGATGTTGCTTAGAATGCTGTTTATTTCCATACAAGTCGTTTATTATCGAAATTCTGCGTGTCATACATCTCGATCAGTCTCTCTTGACAAAAATTTCTTTAATAGAATGATAATATAATCAAATGGTTTCCTAAGATGGATATGTACCCTCAACATCAGATAGACTGAAAATAGATAAGAGATATTCATTCGTTCATCATTCAAACTCTTGCAGGAATATGTGCTTAGGACATGAGATGTCTTCAGCCTGTTGTTCCTGTATCTATCAGCAGGTAGGAAAGTGTGTATATTTTCTCTTGTCTTTCCTATTACGTTCGGCTTATGGGATAACGGACATCCTCTCTGGGACGCCTCAAACTCGCACGTATTCCTCAATCCCCTTATTGGTTATCTAAACCCTCCCTTAGGGTAACCTTCAACTTACCGTTATTACTACTTCTACCATTACTTCTACTACTACGTCTAATAATGATAATACTAATAATAAAAAAAGAATCTTTGGTATAATGGAGAAGACTGAAAAAATGTGGAGTACCTGGGAGGAGTACAGGTATTAGCATGATAACCAAGGGATCAGGATTCCCATTGTACCAAATTGGAGAGCAGAAATACAAAGGAATACAAACTGGAGAAGATCACTGGGTTCCTTCGAGACTGTTTGGGACAGTGGAGATATCAGAAACTCAGGATGTCTTCAGTGTACCAGATGACAGTAGAGAAGGACGTCTTTGTGTACTCGGTAAGAAAAAAGTGAAACGAGCACTGGGTCTCGGGCCAAAGAGTGTCAGGGAGATGTAGGGAAATAGTAAACTAGAAGGCGAGAGTTCAAGGGATAAAGGCAAGCAGCTCTTGGGAAGATCACGACACAATTGACGCACTGAGAACAAGAACAGACTTCAGTTTACGTGAGAAAGCTGGATTGTACACTGTACTGGAATGAGGATAAGCGTTCACCAAACTTTTTCCGATGATGACTCAACTGTGCAATTGAGGAACAGTCTTAACAAAATCCAATAAAAGCCATATATGCCATATAACCAAACTCGCCTGCTCAGTGTAAATAAGGAAAGGAGGCGGCAACACTGTAAATGTGTCTTCAGCTATGAATGTTCTTGATTATATACCTGAAGTAAAGAATATTTCTCACTAAGTTAACACAAGAAAACATTCTTTATCCGTTCCCAGTGGAGGATATCTTTTTCTTACTAATAAACAAAGTGGAGGGTGTTCCTCAATTGTCACCAGTAGTAAACATCCCTCAGTAATTACCGCAAGTGGTGAATATTCCTCAGATAACCTGACTACGAGAATATCTCCCACAAGTTAATCTAATGAACAGTTATCTGGGTATGGTCGTTCCATATTTCATTATCATATGACTAGTTCATGCTATCACCCGAGCCTTATCGACTACCATAATACCACAAAACGAACGATCTTTAGCCAGTTACCAAGACCAATGACACTACACACAGAGTCATGCACTGCTCTCGTGTCGTCACCTGGAGGAGTAGAGGATCCTGCCATTCCTGTAGAGACGAATGAACTTGTTGGGAGTGGTGATGAGGTGGACGTAGCTCTGCTTGCCGTTGTAGATGAAGGTGTCGGGCTTCCAGAGCTTGTCTAGGACGGCCAGGGAGAGCGTGAGGGCGTCGTCCAGGTGAGAGAAGGCCAGCCTCTCGTCCACCCACGACTGGCGGAAGTAGCAGTCCATCGAGTAAGGACTGGCACGGGAGGGAGAGGAGGGGGTTGTCAGGGCCCTGCTGGGTGATGGTCATGTCAGGAGAGAGAGAGAGAGAGAGAGAGAGAGAGAGAGAGAGAGAGAGAGAGAGAGAGAGAGAGAGAGAGAGAGAGAGAGAGAGAACAAATGCCCAATAGTTTTAACATTTTCTTTTGATTTCAACATTGCAAACTCGACACAATATGTTCTCACAACACCTCCTCACTCGCAAAATCAACAAAACATTATTGTAAAGGTCTGGAAAGCTTGAATAAATGTCTCTTAGAGAGACAAGGCTATAATCTATGTGACATCATCTAATGCAACATCCAGTGCAAATATCATGTGGGAACTCAAAAAAGTACGCAAATATCTTTTTCTCTTCTGCTGGAGAAGGCGCAGGGGCTCAGTTTTCCCCAGTGTGTTTCCAAAAGAGGACACGTCTCCCAGATCTTAAGGGAGAAGAATGTGCAGATGTAGACAACGCCAGTATCTATGCCATGTCTCAGAGACATATCGTAAGAAGAATTCTGAAGTTACGCAGACAGAGACAAGCAGTTTCTGGTCAAGGAGGGACGGTTTGGTGGAGTCCATGAAAGGCACCCGTCACCCTGGCTCCTCTTTTGGTACATCTGGACGCAACTCTTGTAAAGCTGAGACGGTACCAACACCATGGTGAAATTACGATTACTTCTTAGTAACAAAGCTGTGCACAGACGTCTTGAGATACTTTTGAAAAATATGAAAGCGTCGAACTTTCACAAAACTGATAACATATATATATATATATATATATATATATATATATATATATATATATATATATATATATATATATATATATATATAATTTCTTTCCATTAAACAAAGTTTGCAGGGTGGGCAATAGGGTTGGTGGCGGTGAATATGCTGGTGATGTATCAGCTTTCAACATAAGGGGCAACACGAGCCAGGCAACACTAAACTGATCTGTCCTCAGCGAGAGGTATGAAATGATACTAAACTTTTCTCACCGCCACAACAGTCATATCTAAAGATGAGCTGCGGTGACTCCTCACATCTCATACCGCACAACCCTTCTGCCTCATCTCCACTTTCCTCCCATACCTCACACCGCCGGTATCACCCAGCAAACGCTCCCACCCTCACAACGCCACCACCATCTATGTGCCTCACCCTCTTCCCCGGCTGAAGTTAAGGATTAAGAATATTCAGACTCAGAGTGGTAATGTAGGTAAGTAACGTAAGTTTTTTCTTGATTATTGAAGCCAGGAAATAACATACGCAAGTCGTTGGTGACACATGCCTGTTAGCTCTGGACCCAGAAAAACACTAGGGAGTAGGTAATCAGCCTTCCTTTCTGTACACAACAGTAGAAATGAACACTTTCCAGAGGTTGTGTCCAGGTGTAGGTTATAATTCTATACGCCACAGTTCATACAGATATCTCGTGGGGTTCACAATGAATCATCTGACCTCGCTCCTGTACTTGTATATGTAGAATTATTCTGAATATTGCCACCGTTCCATGGCGAACCGACATTAGAATGTCGAACGTGAAATATGTAATATAAGACGGTCTGTTGCAGATGTGATCTGATTTCCTTCACTACCAAAGGTGTTATCATCATCATTGTTATCATTATCATTATTATTATCATTATTATTATCATTAATATTAGTATTATCATTATTATCATCATTATTATCATTGTAAACGTAGAGACCCTTTTCTTGTGGGGTTTACAGCTTCGAAGCTGCACTTCACGAAGGAGCAAGGTGAGGTGGATTCCTCTGGGGAGGAAAGGTCCTGAACTACACAGTACTCTTTTCTGTCCACAGATGATGATACAGCCTCGTCGAGGGTAACTCCTCACTCGCAGTTTTATCACTTGACAGGTGGAGTTCGTCAACATCTTTCATTGCACACTGGACGATCCAGAGAGACTGAATTCGTCAAGGTTGGTAGGTTCCTTTACAAGATCTTATCTTTCCTGGATCTCCGGCCTCAAGACGTCACCAGGGAAGCACTTCCTCCTCATGATGACCATTTGCTCACATTAGCACAACTGTGAAATCAATTTTTCGCAAAATGCGACTCCATCGGTCAGGTTATGATACGGGGGTTCGAACTCCCTGTGGAGGGAACGCGCTGCATAAGAGTCGGTGTTCAGCGTAAATATCTTGTGGACGTCAGGCGTGGCTTGTGGCACCGCTTGGAGGGCGTTGGGTTTCACGGCTCAGCGGCTGAACCTGATTGGAAGGGAAATTCGGGGATGGTGAGACGAGTATTGAGGTTATCCTGACCAGCCACAAATCGTTCGCGCGAGAGAAGTGTCAAGCTGATGTGAGAGTCGAGGAAAACCATGAAATGACTTGGGTCCCACAGATGGAGTGGAGAAGATGAGGTGAGGAGTCAGTGGTTGCTAGCAGCTGCATCTTTGCCTGGTCACTTGGCGAGGGAAGGAGGGTGTCGCTTTTCATTTCTTCACCTCTCTCTCTCTCTCTCTCTCTCTCTCTCTCTCTCTCTCTCTCTCTCTCTCTCTCTCTCTCTCTCGCCTGTGGCACTCACTACCCGGCTGACATTGGATGGATCTTTCTCTTGTGTCTCTACTGGTGAAGTCATCGAAGCTGACCCCCCAGACCTCCATATGCGAGGTGTTCATGAGATCTAACCCTCCTCGAACTCCTCTTGTGATATCCCTGCAGACATCAGTGTGGCAGCACGTTACAAGACCCCTAGGTAGAATGGATGAAAATGTGTACAATATTGTCACTCCTTCCAAAGACGTGTCTTCGATAAGCTCATCATTAGAACGACAGATTTCTCCACCACAGAGCGCAATCTAGAGATCTATTTCACCTTTACTGACCTTCAATAAGACATAGAGAGGTTCTTGTCTTCTGAGGTGGTATATGAACAGCTCATTTTCGCTGTGGATGAACTCAGGACGTGCGACCCCTGTGATAGTGGTATGTGAGAACACAGGTGTCCACGTACATCAGCTGTGAGACTCACACCTGCTATCTGACATCCAAGTCCAGTCTGGATGGAGATTAAGCTATGAATATCTTCCTTAACTGTCGACTGGAGGTATGGTATTCAGACGACGAAGAGGAATTTGGGAGGAATCTATTGGAGGTTTCTAGTTAGAACGGTGATCAGGGGATCAGGAGCTAACTTGTGTACGGTTTATTTCAGTAAGTGCCTATCGACTTGTGGACGGCCATTCAGTCAGGAACCGTAACGCAACAACTTAGACGTACTTTATGTATTGACTTACCATGTCCATCTCTGATATCTGGCCCATACTGCGAACCTCAATGTCGATCTCCACAGTCGTGGGTTCACCTGCGGGGAAACGGAACAAACGTCAGTTTATACCAAGAAGAACTGAGAACTTCAGCTTTAGAAGAATAAGAACAGACCTCCCAACCCCAAGTCATTATACAGAGGCTAGTATAGGTCAGTCCGTGAGGGTTGGACAACCTTGGTAAGTTCGTTAGGCTTTCCAATGGAGGGGTCATGCCCCATAGACACTGACATTCATAGTAGGTTCACTATACCCGCCAATGAGGACAATGTCTCCATACATGGACACCCCTGAGTGAACTCTAGCCAAGGTACAAGCTGTCGGCTGGCAGGGCCTGTCACAGCTGAGGTGCCTTACCCCATCCCCAAGCTGGTGCTTAGTCATCTGTCAACAAGAGGAGGGACAAACAGCTGGGTGGGCTATGAGCCGGTACACACCGTGCCAGGGATCGAACCCTCGAGCGGTGATTTGATGAATGCAGTAAATTAACGACTTGGTTACACGACCGAGGCGCAAAACAGATGGTAGTAAGTCAAATAATGTGAAATCTGTTATCATTCGTTGTATATAAAAGGCAGTTAAGAAGATTTTTACGTTAATAAAAGCCATGATGAACGGCTCGAAGGATATTTGTGATTGTAAAGAATCTATCACAGATGTAATTTCAGGCCTACGAGGCGGAATATAACCTTCTTCCATGTCAGTAGCATCTACATCAAACTCTTCCCGTCCACCGGACAGAGGAAAGCGGCGGAACAGTCGAGGATGAAGGCATGCATACCCAGGCTCTCCCACGTCCCTGGACAGAGGAAAGCGGAATGGACGAGGACACTGGCATGCACTGCCCGCCCCTCTCCGTCGCAGAAGAAGGAGAGCACGACAAAGCTGGACGGAGGAGGATAATTGCGTCTCGGGCTGGCAAAGGAAAGGCCTCGAGAGGATAAATGGTGGCTGCAAAAGTTAGAAAGACGTGGTAGGTTTCACGTCACACAATAAGACATCCTGGGAAGGATAAAGAGGGGGAGGGAGGGAGGACTTCCAGAGTGGCAAATTAAAGGTGTCAGAAGAAGGTCAAGTGTGCCGGAGGACCGTAGCCACACACCTCAAGCTGTGCTGAGTTCTCTCAGAACAGAGCAAAAATTTTACTGTTAATTTCATCTTAACATATGTCTAGTGTTGTGTGTTTCTGTGGCACAGTGCTTAGCATCACTGATTATGAGTCACGTCCACCAGGGTTCGAATCCTGGACGGTACAGCCTACTCACAGATGACCCAGGTGTTCATTTTATCTTCAGGGTTGGTAGATGCATGGATATCTGGTGCACGATATACATATATAAATATGAATATAAATATATATATATATAATTATATATATATGTGTGTGTGTGTGTGTGTGTGTGTGTGTGTGTGTGTAATCTTATCCCTGACAGGGGTGGAAACCTCAAGACTTAAACCATGAAATAAGAAAGATTATTCAAGTATGAGTGATTATCCCTTCATCAGCGGGGAGACAAAAGATGCCTGAAGAAGGAATGAATCATTGTTTACATATAGGATAAGCCGGAGGACATGACACTACTGGATTACCTCCGAAAGATGGACGCAGCTTCTGATCGTAGCCCTTGAGAAGGTTGTCCAGCAGGGTGGAGATGTTCTTGGTGGGTGTGATCTGTCGTACTCCACCCGACCTGTGGAAAAGAGAGTTAGGAGGGAAGGAGGGAGAGAGAAAGTATTCCCACATCCCGATATACATCAACACATCTCTCTGCATACAGTTCGTTGTCTGTGTAGGTGACACCAGATCACTGCAAGCTTTCACAAACCTTCAAGTAACTCTACACATGCAAAATTGCCGTCAATACCCAGACAACCAAGGCAGTCCACAGCACATCACTGTTCTGAGGGCAGTCTACACCAGATAACCGCTCGCTATGCACAAACAAGAAAGACAATCCTCACGATGTCAATGACCACATCAAAGACAACCAAAAACGGGCTCTCCACTGCTCTCCAGAACTACTTGCTGCCTGGGAACAAAAGAAGGTGATCCCGTCTCATCCTGATGGTACTCAATACAATGGATGTGCAGTACAGTTGTGTCGTCCACCAGAGTTCATTAAATCATCCAACAGATGATGACATCCAAAACGGTGGAAGACTCACGCACACATGCCATTGATTTTTCATCATCTGTTTGTTATTATCATTTTACTGTGAGTTACATAGATGCATCTCATAGAATGTTCCCATGGGCTGACTACTCTCACGGCCCACTTTTGATTAAGATAACGCGAAAAAGACTTCAAACAGACAATATTCCTGTTTCTTACAGTTAGAAATTTTTTTTCATTATCTTAGAGAGTTCCCCGAACACGTAGCGATGTCTAATTCATGCAATTATGCAGTAATATCCAAGAGGTGTATCTATAAAATCCCATACATTAACACAAATCACAACTTAAAATGCAAAAATCCTAAAAGTTAGTTTCAAACTCTTATAAGTTGGCTCAAAAGTCATATAAGTTGTTTAATATTCCTAAAAGTTGGCTCAAAACTCATATATAAGTTGGTCAAAATTCCTAAAAGTTGGCTCAAAATTCATACAAGTTGACTTAAACTTACAACAGGTACTGTGTGAGTGGATGTTGCTGTTGATGATGTGAGTGCGATGACGACTCACCTGAAGGAGAAGTTGGGCAAGTTCCTGTTGATACGAGGGAAGACTTTCCTGGAGTCTGGATCCTCCCTCTCCCCACCGACCCTGCAGTCCACACGAAGCAGAATTAATCCCTCAAGCATCACAGAGGATCATAAAATTAGCTACTGCCATAGAAGCAGAAATAAGGTTCCTGGTGAGTTTGTCAGCAAGAGAGAGAGAGAGAGAGAGAGAGAGAGAGAGAGAGAGAGAGAGAGAGAGAGAGAGAGAGAGAGAGAGAGTGAAGCATGGACTCAGCTGTATTGCATTATGTAGTCAAGACAAGTACATCATACCTGATCACAACATAATGCAAGAATACTAAGGAAAAGTGCCAGAAAAGCGGAGGCACGACTATCAGTCTCTCACTGGACAAACCACAGTGGCAAGGGTTAAGAGGGGAGGATAATCGATCAGCTTAGCTAAACAACGTGACAATGAGTTGTACCGAACCAGTATCACTTCATTTGAGACTCTGACGTACAACTGTTAGGAAGCAGATAGCTATATTGGCGGTCATACAATCTATTTTCACACACTCACACAAACACACACACACACACACACACACACACACACACATGGTCATACATGTTTGATGAAATTCATGTTTACCATGTTTACCAAATGGCGTCCTAGCTTCGTCTATTCGATGTATATCAACTGACTGTTATATTTCTTTCTGTGTCTCCCCTGATGATGTGATTGTTACACGAAAGTGCACTTGGGAACTTTTCGTGTTTCATTTTCCCCGTGGACTCAAGAATATCTTGATCACGCGCAAAATTGTGATCCTTTCCAATATATATTGTATATATATATATATATATATATATATATATATATATATATATATATATATATATATATATATATATATATATGTATTCCTATGAGTCCACGGGGAAAATGAAACACGAAAAGTTCCCGAGTGCACTTTCGTGTAATAATCACATCATCAGGGGAGACACGAGAGAAATATAACGGTCAGTTGATATACATCGAAGAGACGAAGCTAGGACGCCATTTGGTAAACATGTGATTGTCCAAAACTCATAGGAATATCTTGATCACGCGCAAAATTGTGATCCTTTCCAATATACACATGTATATACATGTGTATGGGAATGGGTTGGGCCATTTCTTCCGTCTGTTTCCTTGCGCTACCTCGCACACGCGGGAGACAGCGACAAAGCAAAATAAATAAATACATAAATCTTTGCTGATAACTACGAAGAAAATGAAACACGATAATCCCCAAGTGCACTTCCGTGCAAAAATCACCTCGTCAGGGGAGATACAAAATTAAGATAGAAGACTTAAAACAGTCAGTGTATATATAAAAATGAGGCGGAGCTAAGACGCCGTTGGTACACAAGTGTTTCCAGATGATGACGTTCGGGTCTGGCACTGCGCCTGTCTTAAAATTCTATTATATGGACAAATTTTGCCTACGACAAAGCTATCCAGTTTGTATAGACCTCCACTTACATTCATGCTACAATTCTCTGTGCATTTGATAAGAGATGATTCAACGATGTTTCTCTTAGACAAGAAGTTACAATTTAAAACTGAATTCGCATTACTCCAGTCAGTACAATGGTCATGTTCTTTAACATGATTAGATAAAGCATTTGATCATTGTCCTCTTCCTTACTATATCTATTTTGCTTAAGTCTAACATAGAGATCTGTACCAGTCTACCCAATATAAAACATATCACAGCTTTTACAATGTGTTCTGTAAACACAGACCGAAGAATATTCTGATGATTTTCGTATTAAGATATTCTTAATAGCATTGTCGTTGCTGAAGGCTACATTTACAATGAAGGATTCAGGCAAGCTGGGAAGTAGCATATCATCACTAGATCATCACCAAACCAGAAAAAGAATTGAGAATTATATCGTACTTAGTGTGAAATTGTCTGAATAGTAGATCTTAATGCATCCAGTAGCAGTGAAGGGGTGAAGATTTCTTATCAAGAATTTTCATTCATAAACTCGGCAAGAAAAGGAGTGTACAAAATGACCCGCAACTATTCTTACCGCGCTGGTGTTCATGTGACAATGACTTTGTGGTAATTACTGCTTCGCAGGAGGTCATCTGGGAGGTCTGGACTCGCTTAAAGGGAAGAGTTCCAGCTAATGATACTGAAATACGTGTCCTTAACCAGGGATACATGAAGGGGGGATGAAAGAAAACGTTGGGCAATAAAGAATTCTTCTCACAAAAGAAAATATCTTTTCTTTTTTTCTTTTGTCATCCCGAAGTAAATGTCATGCATGACAGATATAAAAGATCTCGAATGTACAGTACCAAGTTTGGTCTGCTTTTTTATGGCGTATCGTCAAACGACGGCATCAAACTGCCTTTGTTTTCTGCCTGATATTCTTTTTATGTTGTTACTAACCCGTGGGAGGGGAACGTGTTGTACTTGATTTCTTTCTATTTCTTTCTTTTTCATTTCTACTCTAACAATTACCAGCCCGACACTTTCTTTTGATCTGACCCATAAGGATCAGGTCAAAGGTTAGTGGCGTCGAGGCTATAACGAAGATACCCTTTGACCTAACACGTAACGGCCAAGTCAAAGGCCATCTGAACTACACCCTTACGGGTGTAGCGAAGATAAGGATATAGTGAAGATGACCTGTCAACCGACTATTAAGAGTCAGGTCAAAGGTTAATTGTACTGAAGGTGTAATGAAGATGTGCTTGCCAGGAAATATGAAGTGAAGGTGATTTTGTTGGAGGTGAAGTGAAATGGAATACTCCGAGGGTGTGGTAGAGATGCGTATGGTGGTGGTGGTGGTGTGTGTGTGTGATAGTGCAGAGGGAGACGTATTGTATTTGCTCGCGAATGTTGGCGTTTCTAGATTTTTTTTCTAATCCTCTTTTTTTAGATGACCCGCACGAGATGAAGCACAGGCCAGCACCACACACCTTCCCCGGGGACCTTGAAATCTTTATGAGCAGCCAGAATTAGCTCTGGTCACCGTCCCTGTGACTCCCACTCGCACCGTGTGGCAAGATGGGTCTCTCTCTGGCTCTCCCACACCACCTGAGCCCCTCTTATGATACCTGATCCCGCAAGCAGCATCATCGATGGGAAGAGAAATGATCAGAATCTATGAGTCGGTCTGCACAGGTTGCTGTAGGTGGTTGAATGGGAGGATAGGAAAGCAGGTCTATTCTCAGTGTGGTCAGAATGATCACACGATTCGTTGACGTGATGTATAAATAGGCTTGTGTGCTGGACACGTTTCCATGGAAGTCCTGATATTCCTGTAGTAGGAATATGATCATTTTCTTTTATACACTAACACACCACCATAGGAGGAGGCTATGAAGCAGGTGGGTAAGATCATTTATATATTTTTGGAGGTATCATCAAGAACGGAAGGCTGAGCCCTAGAGGAAATAATCCCCTCTTGGATCCCTTCTCTGTTCCTTTTTAGGGAAAAGTAAAAAAGGAGGGAACGATTTTCAGGCCCCCACTCCCACCCCTTTTAGATGCCTTCTGCGACGCGCAGGTAATACGTAGGAAGCATTCTTTCTCCTCTATCCCCAGGATTGATATATATATATATATATATATATATATATATATATATATATATATATATATATATATATATATATATATATATATATAATCTACTTACTGAAGAACCCGTTCTATTCAGGGTCCCACGGCGTTTAAAAAAGCCAGACACGCCGAGCGGCCGCGCCTACAGGGCAAGAAGTATGATGATGTGCATTGTGTGAGGAGCAAGTGTTGCTGTCTGCAGTGTAAGAGTTGCTTGCTGGGGAGCAAGCGTCTCGCTGAATCGATGTTTGTAATGCTGAAGAGAGGTGGTGTCCAGACGGTGGACGAGAAAAAGTAATTCATTCGTGACTGAGGAGTGTAGTCACAGATGGATGTCTGACGAAGTGAATTTTAAGACTGGCTTGAGGCGTAGGGAGGCTTGTCGAGTTATTACAGTGTGTTGTGCTATTTGGTTGGACTGGGTCGCAGGTTGGACTAGTGGATAAAGGTTGAGTTAGGTGTTGGTGTTTGGTTATGACATGGTTTGGGTTGGAGGTTCTAGTGCTGTTGCAAGGAACTGGGTATCGAACATATTAAGATAGGCTTCCGTCGGAATATATTTTTGTTTGTTGTGTAGGTGCTGGATGTTTGTGGTTGCTAAGCAACGGACGATTTATCTGAGAGCTGTTTTGTTATGTTTTTGGTTTTGTTATATAAGCTTTTGAAAAAAAAATAGTTGACCAGACAAATAAGGCGAGGCTCAGATTGGAGCGAATGACTTGTTCGTAGAGGATATTGCATCCTCCTTTTTCTTGTCCAAAAATAGTGCCAATAAGTGGTCTGTGTTCAGTTTATTTGTACACTCTCTGCTGATGTATACTGTGTGGGTAATGAATGTCATGTGTCTATCATAATACATAGTATGGCTGATGCTTTGTTGATCAGGCGTGGTTAACCAATCAAAGTTATGTACGCTGGATTCATAATTGTTAGGGGTTAGGGAAACAACAGTTGTTTTCTGTATGGATGCAGACATTCTGTTGTGAGGGACAAGTGTTCCAGTGGCAAGAGAGAGTGTTGTATGATTATTGTTCCTAATGTAGCGTCAGGGTGATGTGATGTGATTGTGAGGTCAACAGTACGTAGGAGGAGGCTAACATCATGGATTACAGAGTGGAAAGGAAGATCATTTTGGAAAAGACTAAAGAAAGTTGGAGATAGAACTGCCCCACTGGGAGAACATCACTGTAGAGCTGAAGGACTGTGGAATTGAATTCTTTGTGAACGACTCTACCTTCGCTGCCAGGTATGAAGTAATGTTTTGTGTTTCTTGGGTGAATTTAGGGCAACTGAGGAGCAAGTATTACTGTCTGCAGTGTAAGAATTACTTGTTGGGGAGGAAGTGCCTTGTGGAGGGTGAGCTCAGGTGTCTTTTGTAACATATTATGCTGAGATGTGTCAAAAACTTTCTTGTTGTGTCTTGTGTTTTCTTTGGTAGTGGGACAGTGGAGTGGGGTCTGACTGTCTGGTCGTGATGCACTGCAGCCTTCGCATGAAGGCTTGTTGCACACACAG
Source organism: Panulirus ornatus (assembly GCF_036320965.1). NCBI lineage: Eukaryota > Metazoa > Arthropoda > Malacostraca > Decapoda > Palinuridae > Panulirus > Panulirus ornatus. The sequence goes on along the minus strand of NC_092227.1, from coordinate 72,223,447 downwards.
ACACACACTCCTTACACACGCATCCTGCTTGTGTGTGTGTGTGTGTGTGTGTGTGTGTGTGTGTGTGTGTGTGTAGAATTGAATATTCTACTGATTAATGAAAATGACGAAAAACCCTATTTTCACCGTATGCGATTTTTTGAAACGATCCGAAACACCAAGTTAGTTCTGTCCTTGAAGGATGTGAGAACTGTCGAACCTGCTGCAGACATGATCTACAAATGTCAGCATACGTGAGCTGTCTCCCTCAGCACCATCACTCACCATCATGTTCATTGCTATACATTCGAAAAACCTAATTTCACTTCACCCTCGACAAACGCAACTTCACATCACCCTCGACACCACTGGTCCTCGACGTAATTCTTATGGATCAAGTTAAGTGTATCATCACTACACCTTAGCCTTTGACCTAATCCTTACGGGTCAGCTCAAAGGCGAGGTGTAGGGTACTTAATGGTGGGGAAAAAAGGAAAAACAAATAGATTTCATTTAGCAAAAATAATACTTTTTCCCTGTCGGATGTAGATATAAATAGCCTGGTAGAATATACATGAATGATCTATGGGTGATGACATGTCAACAAGTCATGTCAAAGGGCGTGACCTGAATTTGGTGTAAAAACGGGGAACAGGTCATACCAGTTCATGAACACTTGTCCTCTGGCAGCCTAACTGAGCCCCGCACCACTCGGTAGTGATAACCTCACTGTCATGTCGAGCATATTGACCTGAACAGGACTGTATTGAGTTTCCACACTCTTACCTGAGTGTACTTTTACACACTCTTTCCTGAGTATACTGAGTTTACACACCCTACCTGAGTATACTGAGTTTGCACACCCTACCTGAGTGTACTGAGTTTACACACTCTTACCTGAGTGTGCTGAGTTTACACACTCTTACCTAACAAGTACCTTTACTCACCCTGCTTGACTCAGGATGAATATGACTCCTTTCCGTACAAGAACATAAGACTATAGGAAACTGCTGGCGGTCAGGTGGCCTCTTACGATGCTCTTCCTGTCTACATTCACGAAGTGTATTTTCACCTGAGTATACGTATGTCTGTCTGGTAAGATGATGTATTAAGACTACTTTGGAAGAGCGATTGTTTGGTAGTCGTCGGATCATTTCGGTGAGTCTATGTGTATTTTGTTACTGTTGTGTTTATTTGGGTTTGGGGGAACTAAGGGTATAGGTTCTCAAAGTAATGGACAAAGGTACGATTTCATTTTCTATAGGATTGGAGGTTGATTGTGGAGTGATTTGGATGAGAAGGGTCGAGTGTGGTTACCGAGCATATTGAGGTGAGATCACACTGGGAAAAGGTTTGTTTCATTTTGTAGGTGATGAATGCCTGACGTTGTTAAGCTCGACTGACTGTTCTAAGTTCTATGCTTTTGTGTGGTTTGCAGCTCTGTTATACTTGCTTCTGACAACGTGGATGACCAGGCAAGTGAGAAGTAGATGCGGGTAGGGCAAATGAATTGTATATTGAGGATACTAAAGAACTGTGTTTTATGTCCGAATCTGGTACCATGAAGTGTTCTATGGGCGTTTAATTTGTTTGCTGCCTCTGTGCTGATGTGTGTGGTGTGGAGAGTGAATATGGGTGAGTGGAATGTGATGCCAAGGAATAATTGGAGTTTAGGTGAGTGGGAGTGACTGTCCGTGCAAAGTGGCGGGAGGGTACACATTGGGTTCATGTCTCCCTGGAGTTCAAAGGATGACTGAAGACTTCTGTGGAGATGCAGAAATTCTGTTATGGGTACACCAGCATCTACATTGTGTCATGTGGTTTTGCATGTTAGTTGTTGCTTAGGAAGTGTCATGATAATGTGGTGCGACTTTGAGGTCGTCTGTGTATGACATTCTTTCTTCATGGTTGTATACAGGAGGTGATGGAAGGTCATGGAGAAAAAGATTGAGAGGCAGCGAGAAAGTGTTGTTCTTTGGGGTAACTCTACTGCAGCGCTCAGCAGGATTTTAGAAGCGAAGCTTTTGTAAATCATTGTGGCTTAGTGGCAAGCATGAAGCCAGGTATCCATTTTGTTGTCATTACAGTGGAGGATGGTGTCATGTGTGTCTCGTGTGAGGATGTGTCGGGGGTACGGTGTCGAATGGTTAGTTGATATCTATTGCTACCGATACTGTACTGAAGGGAGGCTGCGTTTGGTTGAAGCCATCCAGGATGTACCATATGAGGTATGTGTGTTGTGTGGTAGTAGAGTGCTTGGGTATCATACCACGCTGTGTAGGTGAGAGTAGGATATTTTTAGAGGATTTTCTTGTGGCTAATTGTTTCAAACAGTATAGAGACTGAAGATACTGGTGATATAAGGCGGTAAGGGCTTTGTTGGTTAGCATTAGATGGCAACCCAGACAAAGGAAGAGTCACCACAGCGGCCTGGAGGCCTCAGTGACCCGCTCGTAACCATGGTGGGTGATCGTGAGCATTTCTTTGAGATTGGCTGAATCTGTGCCGCCCATCATCGCCTACAGCGAGCATCGCCCGCACCCAAGCCACCGGTACTTAGGATTAGCCAATCCAATAAATAATATAATTCTATAAAGTACAAATACTGAAGTCTTAATTCATACATGATAAAGACTTTGATAGTTCTGCAAATAACAATATATCATTCATTCTTATTATACTCATATATATATATATATATATATATATATATATATATATATATATATATATATATATATATATATATATCATTACTATGCTAGATCTTCGTTCCCCGCGTCAGCGAAGTAGCGTCAGGAAACAGACGAAGAAACACCCATCCCCTCATGTACACACATAAACACATACATACACGCACATACACGTACATATATATACATATACATATAAATACCAACATATACTTATATGCATACATGAACATACACATACACAGACATAAACACATGTATATATTTATACGTGCTTACTTTTATCCATTCTCGACGTCACCCCGACCCACAGGAAACAGCCTTTTTGTACATGAAATAAAGAATCGTTTTGATATATATCTGGCGCATGGGGCAGAGGCCAGCAAAAAAATCAATTGCTCACCGAAAGGGTAAAGACTTTAATTGCAGTGCGTGTGTCAGCGGGAGTGAGGGGTGGGTGAGCTATTGCTTCAGGATGGAATTTGTGTAGATTTTTCATGACTCTCCTGTTTATGGATGTGTCTGGTAAATGGCTGATGTATGTGGAGTGTTTCACGAGGGTGACTGTGTCTTCGAAGGGATAAGATAGATGGGTAGACAGGGGGGGAAAAAAGAATGCTGCCCACGTACTCCGTGGGTGTCGCAGAAGGCGACTAGGAGGGGCGGGATCGGGTGGCTGGAAATCCTCCCTTCATGTGGTATACTGGGGTGGAGTGTGGTATACCGAGGTGGAGTGTGGTATGCTGGGTTGGAAGTGTTGTCGACTGAACCAGAGCATGCGAAGCGTCCATATGGAGGTCTGTGGGGCCTGGTTGTGGATAGGGAGCTGTGGTTTCTGTGTATTATACAAGACAGCTGAAGAATGGATGTGAGCGTATGTAGCTTTCTTCGTCACTTCCTGATGCTACCTCGCTAATGCGGGACACGGCGACCAAATATGGAAAAAAGTAAACATGCAATACAGAGTAGATTTCGCTATATCTACGCATAAAAGATGGCAACCTTTCGTATGAAATTCTCTTGACTAAGTGTCAGTAGAAACCTCTCTGTTCACCATCATATTCCGACATAGTCACAGTACATGAATAGTTAAACGTATAATGATTAGACGAGGAAAGAAAGAGAGGATGAAGCTGTTGGCAGCTTTTATGTTATGATTGGAATTAATATTTCATGCTAACATCAATGGCCAATTAATCAAACTTTGTAAAATCTGGTACAGACTCATACTTCCTTGCTGACCCTTTTGCATTAACTCACTAGATTACATCCGTCCAGTAAATCATATTACATTAATTGGATTACATCACATTACTGAAATTACATTACGAATCTGAATATAGACAAATAGAGCGTTGGAGGCCTTGGATGCCCGTTTTGGAGTGGACGAAGCATGAGGATCCTGTCATCTCATGTATGTATACATATATATATATATATATATATATATATATATATATATATATATATATATATATATATATATATATATATATATGCACACAGACACACACAAATTTAATGTGTATGATCGTGCACTTTCATAGAACCCATAATACCCTTCAAAAGGAAGGATTCGAGCCTCGTACCATTTGCGTGGTAGCTGGGTACTGTGACCAACATACTGGGTACTGACTACTAGGTAATTTTAGCCTGATGAGCTGCAACCAATTTAGACCTCATTGCTCATGGACGTGAGACGAAGGTTATTAGATTACTAGTAATCGAATAGTCATTTCCCTATTATGGGAAGCACATCCGAGTGGTCAGTGAACTCAGCTACTACACATATGGTACGAGGTTCGAATTCTTGCTGTTAGGGGGTATTACGTGCTATATATATATATATATATATATATATATATATATATATATATATATATATATATATATATATATATATATATATATATTTACAATTCTCTTAATGAGGTTTGAACCACTGTGTGCTGAGGGCTGACAGTGTTGGCACCGCCAGGCCACCGAGCTATGTATAGGTAAGTAACCATCTATCTGACTAATTCAGTATTCATTCGTCCTATACATATACATGCCTCGTGGATCACACGGGCAGTATTTGGTGGTCGTTTATTCCACTGTTCCATAGATCTAGTGATGGAGAATCGTTGGCCCACGATTGTCTTACTAATACATCTCTTTATACCGTTCATATGGTCCTGCTAACTCTATACCTGACGTGAAAATCTTTTTCGTGAGCTGCATTCTTGAAACTGATAAATATTTTGCTAACTTTTGCTAAATCTCCCTAGAGCCTGCTCTTCATTTAGAGTAAAAGATGTTTTAGATCCTTGAATCTTTCTACATTAGGTCCCTGAATTTTTCTTCATTTGGTATATTCCTGAGCAAAGTGGTAGAGCTACATGTATATACTACTGGCAATAAAGCAGAACTTACTTCATGATGAGGAGGACCTACCTGATGGTGACGAGAGAGAAAAACAGCGCCAGCAACAGGCGCCATCCTTTGCTGCACCGCAGGAGCATCACGGTCACCTGCACGGAGGGAGAGAGAGAGAGAGAGGGAGAGGATGTAGCAGATGCTGGGTCACAAAAGCAATCTCGCTTCTGTGAAATGCACGTCCTACCACTCGCACATGCAGCTCCGCACGCACACAGGAAGCGCTTTTGTTCTCTTCTTCAAAGTACAGATCCATGCATTCGCATACGCAGCTGCGTACATACACTTTGAGTCTTTTTATAGTGGAGTGGTTAGCGATGTGTCCGTGCAGTCTAACGGGCCAGGGTTCGAATCCTAGACAAAGTAATTGAGTTATAGTTAACTTAAGCTCTTCATCTTACCCTTTGAGGTTGGTCGATGACTGGTTGCTTGGTGTGAGTTAAGAACGTGTGTGTGTGTGTGTGTGTGTGTGTGTGTGTGTGTGTGTGTGTGTTTATGTGTGTGTGTGTGTTTATGTGTGTGTGTGTGTGTGTGTTTATGTGTGTGTGTGTGTGTGTGTGTGTGTGTGTGTGTGTGTGTGTGTGTGTGTGTTTGTGTGTGTACAAGATTGAAAAACTGGAAAAACTCTCTCTTTTTAACAAACACATAATAACAAAACCTAGCAATTACACATGTGCGCCTCACACATACAAACCTATACATCCAAACATCCGAACACATGCACAAAAATGAGGATGGGACAGGGAAAGAGGAGCCTCGATATGAAGATTATCTATAAGAAAATAAGCTGCTGGAATCTGTGTGTGACAGAGACTTGGAAAGTATTAAGATTGCATTCGAGTACGTGGATTGAAAAAGATATCTAGCAAACTGTTCACGGCATATATTAAGCCAACACTATAACATGCTTCTCAAGTTTGGTCACCGCAATTAAAGAAACACAAGAATCTGATAAAGAAGGTCCAGAGGAAGGACAAAGATGATACCAGAATCAAGAGATCTAAGTTTTATGTACATAAACTTGTTCGTCAAGGGTAATTAGTGGTGGGATGAAGTAAAGTTGCTAGTGAAAGAGAAAATAGAGGCATATGAGCTATACTCACAAGGAAAGAGTGTAAATGACTGAGAGATATATATATATAAGAGAAAGCGGCAGGAGGTAAAGATAGAGGTGAAGGCGTCGAAAAAGAGGGCAAATGAGAGTTGGGGTGAGCGAGTACGGTAAACTTAACGGGGAATAAGATGTTTTAACGGAGGGTAATAGTGTCCGAAAAGCAAGAGAATAAATGAGAACATCGATGAAGGGGCCAATTAAGTGAGGCAGTGATAAATTGAGGAGATGGAGTGAGTATTTTGAAAGAATGCTGAATGTATTTGATGGCAGAGTTGTAAATGTAGGTGCTTGGGTCGGGGTGGTATGCGAAGTAAGTCATGTAGAGTGGTTTGATGAAGAGAGAAGAGTTAGTGAAAGCCTTACGTAAGACGGAATGTGGCAAGGCGGCTGGGGTAGCAAGGCGGCTGGGGTAGATGGTATTGCAGTTGAATTTCTGAAGAAAGGGGGTGACTGTGTTGCTCATTGGTCATATTGGCTTTTCAGTGGAGGTATGGATCATGGTGAGGTGCCTGAGGTGGAATGCATGTATAGTGCCACTGTATACAGACAAGGGGATAAAGGTGAGTGTTTAAGCTGCATAGGTAAGTTTGTCGAGTATACCTGGTAGGTTGTATGGGAAGGTATTGATTGAGACGGTGAAGGCATGTACAGAGCATTAGATCAGAGAAGAATAGTGTTGTTTCAGAAGTGGTGGAGGTTGTGTGGATCAGGTGTTAGCTTTAAAGAATATGTGTGAGAAATACTTAAAATGAATCTAGAAATAGCATATGATAGGGTTGATAGAGATGCCATGTGGAAAGTCTTAAGGATATGAGGTGTGGGAAGAAAGCTGCTAGAAGCAGTGAAACGTTTTTATCAAGGATGTAAGGCATGTGTACGAGTGGAGAGAGAAGAGAATGAATTATTCCAAGAGAAGGCTGGTCTGTGGCAGGGGTGTGTGATGTCACCATGGTTGTTTGATCTCTTATGGACAGAGTGGTTAGAGAGATGAAATACGAGAGACTTGGGGAGAGGGGCGGGTACGCAGTCTACAGGGAATGAGAAAGCCTGGGAAGTGAGTCACTTGTTACTTACTGATGATACAGCACTGGTGGTATCCCGAGTAAGACACTGCTGAAGTTGGTGACTGAGTATGGAAGAATGTGTGAAAAGCGGAAATTGAGAGAAGATGTGAATAAAATCAAGGTTATTAGGTTTAACAGTGTTGAGGGAGAGGTTAGTTGGGGTGTGGTTTGAACGGAGGAAGTGAGGATTTTCAGATGTCTGGGAGTGGGCATGGTAATGAATGGAACCACTAAAGTAGAGGTGAGTCACAGGTGGGTGAGGGGGTTAAGGTTCTAGGAGTGATGATAGCGGAGCTGTGGTTTCGTACCATTGGAATGGATGTGAGCGGATGCAGCCTTTCGTCGTCTGTTCCCGGTGCTACCTTGTTAACGTGGGAAACGACAATCAAGTATGGAAATATATATATATATATATATATATATATATATGAACTACATCTCGGGGCAAGATGTCTCTAGGGGCTGGAGATGATGGTGGCGAGGTTGACGCAGTAGCTTCTTTCCATATTGATGGATGATACCCAAGTGAAGAAGGTTAAATTCAAATGTATGTATAGCCAAAAAACAAAATCCTACATAATTAACAGAAAAAAAAATGCTATTTTCCAGAATTGCAAAATACATTAATAAGAAGTAAAATGTATAATGTATATAATATATAACATATGTAACGTATATCAAATATCTATGAATGTAGTATATAGCACTCATATATGGTACGGTCAAGCTCGGGTTGCCGGTGCGAGTGTAAAGATACGGGCGTCAGTGATACTAGCCACACATTCGCACTGGAGTGGTCGATCACACACATACACACTCGAGCGGTCAAACATGCCAGTAGTGTGAGCTTGCAACCATCAAAAGATTCCCTCCGTCTGGGTCTTGCCAGCAAATCATAACATACATGCTTGACGAGCTGAAGCACCAGTGATGCGATTTTATGGCAGAAAACAACTCGAAAGTGAAGAGAGTTGTTGTTATAGAGATGTTTTTGGCCGCTCTGCCGACAACACAGCTCGGGGGAGGAGAGGAGGTATGTGAACGAACGCACGGCCAAGATGTGACGCGCCGGCAGGCGACCTGTCACAGGAAATATACAGATAAATGTTTCGATGTTTTGATAGCCAGTGCGGAGAAATATCGAGAAAATGAAATAGTATTCTCTCTGTCCTGAACTGCTGAAGTGATGGATGGTGTGGGTTCTCTTGGGTCCTCGAGAACTATCGTCTGCACTAGGTAATGCTAAGGAGGAATTACGATACACCTGAATTGAGGTTTACTTTTACTTAAGTCTTCTTTTTTTTAGTATATAGCAATTAAATGTTTAAGGAGAGTACCAGACAGTTATAACTTTATTCTTATTCTGTATTCTCAAAGGTACAAGATGGGAAAATAGATGTATATAATGAAGAGGTTTTTGAAAGTTCTTCAGATGGATTAGTGAAAGGAGTGAAGGATTATGAGAAGGGATCAATAAAGATGAAGTGACTGAAGGATGCGTGAGTTGAAAGCAAGAAGAGAGGGGTTTGATGGATAGCTGGAGAATTGGGTTTGATATGTTGACAGGTGAGTTACGGAATTAACGTACGATGGTTAGGTGGATATTAGTCGAACAGATCGAAAGATGACTGATGGACTGATATTACAAATGAGATCAGGAGGAATGGTATGAACTGGTCCGGGAGAGAGTCTCTGTACGAGGAAGAGGAACATGAAGACTGGAATGAAGACGTACCAAACATACAATGTTCTCAAACAAACAGAAATGTTTGAAACTAAAGCTTTTGGAACGAATTCTCCTAAAAACCTACCTTAATCCTAAAGGTATTACCTTTGAACCTACGATACAAGCAGCTAGACTGTCACAGTCACATATGCATTTGAACCCTATCTTTATGGTGTTTATGTCCCTGAAAGAATGTCTGAGACCCACGTAGCAGGTATGATACATGGTATTGAAACAACACAGGGAGAAGCTCGGTGTCACAGGACTCACGCGCCGCCCCTCGTAGTTTACCGTAATCGTTGACACACCCCTGCCTGCCGTCAGTGCAACTCCGGCCAACGTCCTGGCAATGGGCCATCCGATGGGCGGAAACATTGGCTAAATTCCTGGCTATTTCTAGCTCGCTTTTCGCTATTTTATCACGCCTGGCTTCCCTAGGGCGTTGTCACACCTGCACCTGACGTCATACCGTTCTGGATTATTCAATACCCAGATTAAACTATCCAAGGACAAAGTGGACCCATTGCCAGTTCACTCTGTTTTTCTACGATTCAAAAAAGGGGTGCGAATTTCGCTGCAGGGAACTAATACTAACATTTTGTTTTACTAATCTTACACAAAAGTAAGATAGAGTGCGAGATCTGCCATGATAAATTACTATTAGTATAAAAGACAATAAGCTGGCAGCCCCCGCTGTTAAATCATTCACTGCTGACCTCCACTGAGTCACACCTAATGTTCTGAAATTCTATAAGATTTCTGAAAACTTAATGTGTGTGTGTGTGTGTGTGTGTGTGTGTGTGTGTGTGTGTGTGTGTGTGTGTGGTTACGAATCTGCATTCACTGGAGATGTTTACACCTGAGTGTATATATACCCGAAAAACCTCATTTGATATACCAAAGGAACCCCTCTGGTATACCAGATGAACCGCATTTGATATGCCGAAGGAACCCATTCGATATACCCAAGGAACTTCATATACTCGGGGAACCGTAACTCATATACCTGAGGAATTCCATATGATATATCCGGGAACCCCATCTGATATACCCGAGGAACCCAATCTGGTATACCCGAGGAGCCCCACGTAATATATCCGACGAACCCCATCTGATATACCGGAGGAACCCCATCTAATATATCCAAGGAACCCCATCTAATATACTCGAGGAACCTCATCTAATACACCCGAGGAACCCTATCTGGTATATCTAGGGGACCCCATCTGATATACCCAAGGGACCCCATCCATGATACCACAGCAAATCCACCCAGTAAGCTCATCTACGATTTGTTCAAACAACAACACAAACCACTAACATGATACCGCTACAGTCGTTCGTACAACTACTACCTGAGTTTCTAAGTAACCACTGTAACGACCACTACCACATTCCTCAGTAATCACCATCGTAACCACAACCTTCGTTCCTTTCAATCACAAATCGTAACCCCAACCACAAGGCCCATGAACTACCACATCACAACCACAACCGCAGTTCCCATGAACTACCACATCACAACTACAGTTCCCATGAACTACCACATCACAACCACTACCTCGTTTCCCAGGATATTGCATCACATCCACCGTCATGGTTCCCAGTAACTACCATCAAAACTACCGTGACATCGGCCGACATAGAATTATTCGCCTTCACAACAACACTCGAGTGAACACCCATCTTCCACATAATGATCCCCCAGGTCAGTGGTTCCCGCTGCGAGGCGTGTGTCTGCTGCCGCAATGTACGATCATCCACCATTTTCATCATCTCTATTCTTATCAACTTGGACAATACACTTTTCATGACAGTAAGTGCTGCAGTGATGGCATCCGCGTATACAGTATTTCTACCTTGACTGTGTGATGACCCTTAGCGTGGCCAGGCGACATCAATCCTCAAAATACTTCTAAAGCTTTGTACCACAAGTCTTGGTTAACTGCTGTCAACACCTCACCGTGTTGCACTGCGAACGCACCTCAACACATGCGTAGTCAGAGTGAGAGTATGTGGGTCTATGATTGTCCTGAACACCTCAAGAAGGTGTTAAAGACGCTTCTGTTGGTGAGTAGATTGACGTTGACGACCTTAATAACACTGATATTTGATAGACCTAAAGCCTATAGAAGTAAGCATCCAACTAACCTCAACATTCGTCATCCCAGCCATCAACACATTTATGAACATTACCGCTAACATTCATGAGCAGAAACATGCAAAAATAATGTTAATCTTCTATCACGAAGTTTGCTAAGGAGTGAAATGAAGGTCAGGGTGACCTACTTTTAGTGGGATGCTGAAGAACTTATCATTTTGCATGTCACTGTGAAGTAATATGACCCTCCATCAAACAGCTGCTGATAACTGAACTCAGACATAAGACTCAACCCATGGGTGGACGCACAGTCGTACTGGGGTACGAACGTGGGCTCCGAAGGTAACACTGTTCTTCCTCAACTTTGTAGAGGCGAACTGATTAGCAACACAGCCACCATCACAACCACCTATACATCACAAACACAACAATCAACACAACATTCAGTACATTTAAGACGACAGACAAATGATGAACCTACAGCTATTTACGTAATTACAATATAGGAACTTACGCAAATTATTGCACATTTACGAACGCAGCCATCTTTCCGCCCATCACTACACTTGACCACAAGTATTCTCTACAACTTCTACTCTTTATTCAACTCCTAGCGATAATCGACGAGCCTCTCCATCCATCACTACACCAACACATCAACGAACTCAGTCCATGGACACCATTATCTATCATTCATTATTCATTATTCATGATTCATTTTCACAAACAATTATCTCGTATCATCCACAGTCACCTCCCACATGCACATCTACCCTCTTCCTCTACTTCTACCAACAATGTGCGTTACAACCGCTGCAATCAGAAATACTCTCAACCATTATGAAATATCCCACAGAACTTCAGCGACAGAATCCGCACCTACAGTGGTCACCAACATCCACATTGATCCCCAGCATCCACATCCACATTGATCCAAACATCCACATCCACATTGATCACCAACATCCACATCCATAGCGATCACCAACAACCACATCCACATTGATCCCCAGCATCCACATCCACATTGATCCCCAGCATCCACATCCACATTGATCCCCAGCATCCACATCCACATTGATCCCCAGCATCCACATCCACATTGATCCAAACATCCACATCCACAGTGATCACCAACATCCACATCCATAGCGATCACCAACAACCACATCCACATTGATCACCGAACATCCACATCCACATTGATCCCCAGCATCCACATCCACATTGATCCCCAGCATCCACATCCACATTGATCCAAACATCCACATCCACATTGATCCCCAGCATCCACATCCACATTGATCCCCAGCATCCACATCCACATTGATCCAAACATCCACATCCACATTGATCCCCAGCATCCACATCCACATTGATCCAAACATCCACATCCACATTGATCCCCAGCATCCACATCCACATTGATCCAAACATCCACATCCACATTGATCCCCAGCATCCACATCCACATTGATCCCCAGCATCCACATCCACATTGATCCCCAGCATCCACATCCACATTGATCCAAACATCCACATCCACATTGATCCAAACATCCACATCCACATTGATCCAAACATCCACATCCACATTGATCCCCAGCATCCACATCCACATTGATCCCCAGCATCCACATCCACATTGATCCAAACATCCACATCCACATTGATCCCCAGCATCCACATCCACATTGATCCAAACATCCACATCCACATTGATCCCCAGCATCCACATCCACATTGATCCAAACATCCACATCCACATTGATCCCCAGCATCCACATCCACATTGATCCCCAGCATCCACATCCACATTGATCCAAACATCCACATCCACATTGATCCCCAGCATCCACATCCACATTGATCCCCAGCATCCACATCCACATTGATCCCCAGCATCCACATCCACATTGATCCCCAGCATCCACATCCACATTGATCCCCAGCATCCACATCCACATTGATCCAAACATCCACATCCACATTGATCCCCAGCATCCACATCCACATTGATCCCCAGCATCCACATCCACATTGATCCAAACATCCACATCCACATTGATCCCCAGCATCCACATCCACATTGATCCAAACATCCACATCCACATTGATCCAAACATCCACATCCACATTGATCCCCAGCATCCACATCCACATTGATCCCCAGCATCCACATCCACATTGATCCAAACATCCACATCCACATTGATCCCCAGCATCCACATCCACATTGATCCCCAGCATCCACATCCACATTGATCCCCAGCATCCACATCCACATTGATCCCCAGCATCCACATCCACATTGATCCCCAGCATCCACATCCACATTGATCCCCAGCATCCACATCCACATTGATCCCCAGCATCCACATCCACATTGATCCAAACATCCACATCCACATTGATCCCCAGCATCCACATCCACATTGATCCCCAGCATCCACATCCACATTGATCCCCAGCATCCACATCCACATTGATCCCCAGCATCCACATCCACATTGATCCCCAGCATCCACATCCACATTGATCCCCAGCATCCACATCCACATTGATCCCCAGCATCCACATCCACATTGATCCCCAGCATCCACATCCACATTGATCCCCAGCATCCACATCCACATTGATCCAAACATCCACATCCACATTGATCCCCAGCATCCACATCCACATTGATCCAAACATCCACATCCACATTGATCCCCAGCATCCACATCCACATTGATCCAAACATCCACATCCACATTGATCCCCAGCATCCACATCCACATTGATCCCCAGCATCCACATCCACATTGATCCCCAGCATCCACATCCACATTGATCCAAACATCCACATCCACATTGATCCAAACATCCACATCCACATTGATCCCCAGCATCCACATCCACATTGATCCAAACATCCACATCCACATTGATCCCCAGCATCCACATCCACATTGATCCCCAGCATCCACATCCACATTGATCCCCAGCATCCACATCCACATTGATCCAAACATCCACATCCACATTGATCCAAACATCCACATCCACATTGATCCAAACATCCACATCCACATTGATCCAAACATCCACATCCACATTGATCCCCAGCATCCACATCCACATTGATCCCCAGCATCCACATCCACATTGATCCCCAGCATCCACATCCACATTGATCCCCAGCATCCACATCCACATTGATCCCCAGCATCCACATCCACATTGATCCAAACATCCACATCCACATTGATCCAAACATCCACATCCACATTGATCCCCAGCATCCACATCCACATTGATCCAAACATCCACATCCACATTGATCCAAACATCCACATCCACATTGATCCCCAGCATCCACATCCACATTGATCCAAACATCCACATCCACATTGATCCAAACATCCACATCCACATTGATCCCCAGCATCCACATCCACATTGATCCCCAGCATCCACATCCACATTGATCCAAACATCCACATCCACATTGATCCCCAGCATCCACATCCACATTGATCCCCAGCATCCACATCCACATTGATCCAAACATCCACATCCACATTGATCCCCAGCATCCACATCCACATTGATCCCCAGCATCCACATCCACATTGATCCCCAGCATCCACATCCACATTGATCCCCAGCATCCACATCCACATTGATCCCCAGCATCCACATCCACATTGATCCCCAGCATCCACATCCACATTGATCCCCAGCATCCACATCCACATTGATCCCCAGCATCCACATCCACATTGATCCCCAGCATCCACATCCACATTGATCCCCAGCATCCACATCCACATTGATCCCCAGCATCCACATCCACATTGATCCAAACATCCACATCCACATTGATCCCCAGCATCCACATCCACATTGATCCCCAGCATCCACATCCACATTGATCCCCAGCATCCACATCCACATTGATCCCCAGCATCCACATCCACATTGATCCCCAGCATCCACATCCACATTGATCCCCAGCATCCACATCCACATTGATCCCCAGCATCCACATCCACATTGATCCAAACATCCACATCCACATTGATCCCCAGCATCCACATCCACATTGATCCCCAGCATCCACATCCACATTGATCCCCAGCATCCACATCCACATTGATCCAAACATCCACATCCACATTGATCCAAACATCCACATCCACATTGATCCCCAGCATCCACATCCACATTGATCCCCAGCATCCACATCCACATTGATCCCCAGCATCCACATCCACATTGATCCCCAGCATCCACATCCACATTGATCCCCAGCATCCACATCCACATTGATCCCCAGCATCCACATCCACATTGATCCCCAGCATCCACATCCACATTGATCCCCAGCATCCACATCCACATTGATCCAAACATCCACATCCACATTGATCCCCAGCATCCACATCCACATTGATCCCCAGCATCCACATCCACATTGATCCCCAGCATCCACATCCACATTGATCCCCAGCATCCACATCCACATTGATCCAAACATCCACATCCACATTGATCCAAACATCCACATCCACATTGATCCCCAGCATCCACATCCACATTGATCCCCAGCATCCACATCCACATTGATCCCCAGCATCCACATCCACATTGATCCAAACATCCGACAGGAAGAAGTGCTGCTAGGGGGAGGCTCTAGGTCGGTGACCTAATATCTCACAATTCTATTTTGATATCATGATCGATCTATATGTTCTATGTGTTTGTATCTTGAACTTCTAATGTTGTAATGTAAGTGTTGAAATACAAATGGTTGTACATACAGCACATAAGATTGAATGGTGCTGCACACTCGGATCATAAATTACGTACTTTTACTCCTGGAAGCGACGGGTTTCGAACTGAGCGCTACCTCTCCTGTCGGCTTGATAGGGTAGGCAAGCATGACTGCGGCAAGTGACAGGAATAGCATCAGTAGTCGCTCAGCATGTTCCCGTATAAGGAAATCAGGGCTACCAATATGAAGCCAGATGCGAAAGCTTTGTTAGGAATTTTTCCGCCGATTTGTTATAGTGTTCGACACCGTTGGGGGAGAAGTAATTTATGGTCTGACTATATATACCTATGCTTGATATGATTCTTCATACATGATGGATGGGTTTTGACAGATGCCATCACTGCACGAACATGCGCCCGTGTGCTTCAAGCGCCTGGATGTGCTGCTACACCTTGTACTTGCAGAGTTCGGACATTTACAGTACACAACATTGGTGAATTTCTGTGGTTAGCTGTCATCTATCATCAGCTGAGGACGCAATGTTCCACTGGTGGGATCCCAGTACATGCTATCGATGATAGGTGACTCATAATCAGGATCCAGAAGGGTTTTATGCTAATTGCTAAATCATGCTCTGGTACCGGCCATGTCTGATGTGTTGTGTTGACTCTTGTTTGGTAAAAGATTTCCTCGATGTTTGGTTATGTAGTATCACTAGTACTTGGCGAATAAAACTTGCGAATGGACTTCTTCATTCTTCTCTCTATGGTTTCTGGAGGATCCCTTCATCCAAAACCATCCAGTGTAACCACATTCTTCTGGAACGTATTTTCTTGCCGTGTCCACTGAGCTAGCAGACAGCGTATGATGAGCTGAGATGTTCCTCCACAGAGCAGGACTCTTCCTAACCTTATGGACAGCAGTGAAACGTTGCTGGGCTGCAGTACCTATCTTCATCCATATCTTTTGACTCATTTGTGCCGCAAAGGGAACCACAGCACCAGCGCATCCTTGGCTCTGCATACAATATGAGACATTCGAATCCCGCTTGACGAGCTACTATGGCGTCTTGTACTGATATGCGCATCAGCCTCTTCGTGGGTTGATCTAAGTAACTGTACACTGGACCCATGGAACGATTCTGTAGCAGCTTCATCAACAAACCTTGCAACTGTGATGGTAATTGGTTCAAGCTTCAAGCCTATCAGCTGTCAGGGTTATTAAGGCTGTCAAGGTCAAGCTACATCCAGTCGAAAAATCTTTAGCGCCTTCTTCAGATGTTATGGGTAATTTTAAGACCATATTCACTCACTATACACTGATCCAAATGCGGTCAATGCACAGTCTTGCAAAGTTTGCTTTGAGTATCTGTTCACTCAGGAATTCAGTCAGATTAGATTTGTTTTCAGGGTTGTTCTATGCATTGCTTCCAGCTTGTAGGTCAGCCTTGTGGCGTATTGATCTAGTCGACCTTGCTCGTTTCTCCCTTGCTTTAGATTTGATCGATTATTTCCTTGATCGGCTCTTACCTGTATCTGTCAAATGCAGTATTTGTCCTTGAGCATCCATTGTGAATACTGCTAAGCACTGCGAGGGGTGTTGCACGAGTCGAAAAGATCTTCAAATGGTCTGTGGGCTGATCCTATTGGTTTATCAACAGACTGGACCAGCGTTTGGCCATCACTGTTGGCACAAATTGTAAAGCTTGTGTCAGGAAGGGTCTCCACGCTAACATCTTCTCCCCTGGATCTTTCCAGGTGTTCCCATGCTAGTGGCTCGCAGATTTTCAGCCGAGTCTGCCAGTAGTGGAGAGTTGGAGCAGTGATAATTCATGGCGCAGGAACTTTCAATAGATCAGTCTCATGCTCTACGTCTAATGCCACAAGAAATCGCTGGAAGAAGGAAAAAAAAAAGATAGCTTTTCAGTTTTATCTGGTTTGCCTTTGTTTTGGGTATTTTCAGGGGCGTATCTACGGGAAATAGCGCCTATGGCAAGCACTGAAATTCCTCTCCTAGCTTCATCAAAAATGTACATACAGTGGATGTATATGAAAATCTATACAGAGTAGTTACAGACTGTTGAAGCGTTAGGTTAAACTTGAATTTATATAAACTCTTAAACTTAAGACTTAAAGTTGAAGACTTATTTGATTAAAATGGTATGGAAGTGTTTAAATATTTTATATTTCAGCTTTGAAACAAAAAGTATTTTGAGCTAAGGAATATCCTTAACTATTCAGGGGCGTATCTAGGGAAATAGCGTCTATGACAAGCGCTGAAATTGCTCCGCTGGATATATCAAAATGTACATACAGTGGATGTAAATAAAGAATATATACAGCGTAATCATAAACTGTTGAAGAGTTAGGATAAACTTACATTCATATAAACCTATTAAAGACGTAAAGACTTATTTCATCAAAATTGTAGCATAGAAGCGGTAATGCAACCGACAGTAGCAAAATATTACTACAGTTGAAAAGTACGCGATTTTTCTTTTTTATTTCACCAAACCAAACCGTTAAGAAATTCGATCAGGTAGCATATGTCAAAAAACAAACCCTCTCTCTTACAGGGCTCTTGTCTACGCCTTTGGTACCATGAAGCAATATACATTCTATAAGCATAGCTAGTTCATCTAAGCTAATATATTTCCATACCATATTCAAGTACATAAAGCAATAACCGTACGATTAGTATGATGCTGATCTTGTTTTATTTGCAGACTAGTAAAAAAGCAATAAAACAATGTCTCCCAAAACAGTTCACTAATCGGTAGAAAACCATGAGAGATAGATAGATAGATAGATAGAGAGAGAGAGAGAGAGAGAGAGAGAGAGAGAGAGAGAGAGAGAGAGAGAGAGAGAGAGAGAGAGAGAGAGAGAGAGAGTCGCGCATGCTGGTTGTGAAGGTCAAAGTTCATAGACGAACCTGGCCATGGGTCACAGCCTGTAATATTCAAGGCTCACAAAAGTGATCTCCAGAACTCTTTCCAAACGTTTTCCGATTATCCTGTATATTATGTCTGAGTTTTGATTTTGTATTTGTGCGTTTACTGGAGTTATGCCTTTGTATTTGTGTGTTTGCTGATTTAAAAATATGATACTTTGTGCTTTGTGTCTATCATGAGTTCTTTCTACTTTCCTCATGAGTTTTACATTATCTGTAAAACGTATCCGGATATGATTCATGTCCATTTGGTAAGTTATTCACTTAAATGAAGAATGACGCTGGCTTCAGCACTAACCCCCAGTGGAGCACCAGCGAACACTTCTGCCAGTACTAAATGACTTCTTTGATAAGTATCCTGTTTCCTCCCACTGAGGTGGTTTTAACATCAATAGAATGAGAACGTACTCTTGATCCTTCCTAGGAATTGATTTCTCGGTCTCCAATGTCAGCCTATATGCAGTCTGCAGAACACATACCCTACCCATTCATATATTTTACCTACGTCATAGTTTACTATATATTCATGAATTTCCAGTTGATCATTATAACCATTTCACTGGGTTCACAATAAACTTAATTCACATCTCAACTGCATTTGATTCTGCAGCAGTCTTGCACTTGGACCATTACTCCAGCATTGATATATATATGCCCTGCACTGAAGGTGTGGTAATCATATGGAATGAAAACGTCTAGGGAATGCAACTAATGAGAGCAATTCGCGTGTATATAAACAGAGGGCGCTAAAAAAATCGTCAAGAACATGGTAATGGGTGACCAGGTGTGAGAAGTCGTCCTGTTTAAAATACCAGAGTTGCTGCTCATCTCCAGGATCATACCTTTCTTTAAAGGTTCATTGGAAATAATATGAAGGTGTAATAAGATGAGAGGACACTGCCAACCACGGGAAGAGTATACCATGGGAGTGTTACCTGGCTGAGCAATGAAGGGGGAGGATGATTCTCTCTTTAAGCAACTTCTGTCACTGACTTAGGCTCCTGCTTCTCTACCAAAACATTTTCTAAATAATCACTTTAGATTCATCTGTGCCTCTTATTTCTGTACTTTCTTATGCATTCCCTTTGTCTCGTCTTGATTTTCTTTTCGTCCCTGGAATCATATTTGCTGTACAGTGCGCTCTTGTGGGAGAAGTGGACTCGTGAGAGGACGCCGGTCAAGAATTGTAGACAGTCTATGAACACGAAGTTTGCTTCTAAGGCTTTAGACGTATATCAGGGCGACAAACTCCTGGCTGGATACTGAAGCGCTCATCAATAAGCTTCATCGAATGAGGTTACATGATCACACACTAGATATTGGCTGAGAACTGAGCTTGGAAGTAATATAGCTACTAGTAGATATAGCATCATTTCTAATCCTTGAGAGGAGTGATAGCAATGTATAAGTGAAGTGAAAATCTTAGATAACTTTAAGCATGA
The DNA here is from genome assembly GCF_036320965.1 of Panulirus ornatus. Taxonomy (NCBI): domain Eukaryota; kingdom Metazoa; phylum Arthropoda; class Malacostraca; order Decapoda; family Palinuridae; genus Panulirus; species Panulirus ornatus. The sequence continues at coordinate 72,203,199 of NC_092227.1, read as the reverse complement.
TATAAGCCTTAAAGGAAGAGAAATTATAGAAGGTGTGGTTTGAAACGAGTGAAGGAGAGGGATATGAGTGGATGTGTAGAGTCGATATGTGGGACCTGAAAAGTGCATGTGATGGTGGAGGTCAGGTGTAATGTGTCTGAGAAGAGAGAGGAGCAGAGTGAGGCCCCTTGCTTGAGTGGTCCATGGCTGAAGGGCGGGTGAGGTTAATTAATGAAAGCTGTCGCTGATTGTCGGACCAGCGTTACGAGCACTCTAACAGGCAGTTCAGGCCTAACAGGCAATCATTTCATCATGCAAGACCCCCAGGATGAGCACCAATGTGGAAGCAATCTCAAACACTTGTATCTTATATCAACAGGATATCTGAGGTCACCAGTTTCCTCTTGTCCCTTTCGGGATATTGGACACCACTATTGATTGCTTAAAGGGCAAATTGCATCATTCCAGCTGATATATAAACTGAGAATGTCCTTAGAGAAGATACCAAGTCTTAGGGGAGCGCTAAGGAGATAACACAGACACCGAATAACGTAGATTCAAAACTGAACTAAGAAACGTTCATGTATCAAGCATTAAGAACGACTAAATATTTGCGATCGTTACCCACTATAGAGGTGGGACGGTGGTGTGAGCAGAACAGGAGATGTCTTGTATACACAGAGATGAAATCAGCCCATAAAACTCCGCCGTAGATTCCTCAAGTTCCACACCAGTCTAGTCTGAGATCTTGGTCTCAGGTAAATGTAATCTGTCAGACACCAACGAAGAGTAAGATCAATGTTGTGGGTAAAGTCCCTTAACTTCACACGATATGCAGTCTCCTTCCCTCGCTCCCTCCCTCACTCCTTCGCCATGATTATAGTAATGATGATTATCTTTTCCCTCTTTCATACACGTTCGCCATTTCCCGCGTGAGCGAGGTAGCCCCAAGAATAAATGAATGAGCCGTAGAGAATAAGATTCTCGCATGGCTCCTTGTTCTGACCCTTCTCTTCGAAAGTATTACAAAAGGAGACGAGCTCCAGCTACCCGCTGCCACCTCTCTTCGTCGCCTTCTACAACACGTGGACAGCACTTTTTCTCCCCTGTCTCCAGAGATGAATTACATCATTATTATCATTACTATTATTATTAGTTATTATTATTATTATTATCATTATTATTATTATCATAATTATTATTATCATTATCATAATCATAATTATTATTATTATTATTATTATTATTATTATTATTATTATTATTATCATTATTTACTATTATCATCATCATCATCATCATAGTCAGCCCCATAAAATGAAACAATCTCAGTATCTATTCATGCACATTATTTCTTTAGTCAAGTGTGTTAGAAGAACATCCAGTAATACATGTCCGCACTTAACAGTTCCAAACTAAAGATGTTTCCTTCATCTTATATCATACAAGAGACGGCTGCAGGAGGACGCCTGGGAAGGTCTACATATAATCATGATAACTTCTGAGTCTGTTGTGTCTGGAACACTAGATATTCAAGGTGTTGAATGCTGTGTCTTGCAACAACGGTTCAACCCAACCTGCTCAGCACGAACACCAACTCCTTATACTTCCTAGTTTTCAACTGATGAAAAAAAATCAGTTTTAGACACCAAAGGTATAACTAGTAAAACACTGCACATGAACTCAGTTTTCAGTGTCCTACTATCATTATATTCGTTGTGGAGAAGCACAGCAAACAAGATCATGTTGTTCAGTGATATTCACGAGATTTGAAAGTTAGTCCCATCAACTCTGTGATGAAAGTCTATGCACAACGACAGAGCAGACGCCTTCCACGTTATGAAACGTGACGACCACTGTGCTCCACACAGGTGACTTCACCACACCGCTCCTCCCTCCCTCCTCAACCCTGTGTGACTACTATTTGTGTGTTACGGGGAGAGAGTTTTACACTCGTGTTGCTCCAATACTTAACCTTGTATATATGTCCCATGGCTTTACTCCTACCTATGCACACACACACACACACACACAGCCTATACCAGGTAGCCAGCTCGGGTACGGTGATATACGTGTATTACCTGACCTACATCATATCTACTGCAATAAACTCCCATTACCTGCTACATCTTGCTACATCTACACTTCATCTTATCCACACATATACCATCTTCAGCTTAGATAACTCTATTTCCATGTGAATCATTTTACATTTTACTGTCCTACTGCTAGCCACATCACTGTGCCTTTACACCTCACTGCTTTCAGTGTATTGTCTCACTACACCCGCACCCTTCATCCCAATGTGCTTACCTAGAGTGACACTTAACCACATTTGTTTTATCTGCACCTCTGCTCACTTTACGTTATCCTTACTTTTACAAGTCACTTACTTCCCCCTCTCTGCCTGCACTGTCTCACCCCTGCCTCTGATATCTTACCCTTCCTCTGCTACTTACACTGTCTCACCTCCTAACCTGTGATGTCTCATCCATCTCTCTTATCTAAACTGTCTCGTGCCTACCTGTCACATCTTACCCATCTCTCTCACTCACTACGTCTCACTCCTGTCATCCACGTAATTATATTTCCACAGACTTGCCTATGCTATCAAACCCATCCTTCTTACCCACATTGTCTCATCTATGATATCTTACCCTATACCCCTATTTACACTGCCTCAACCCCTTACCTGTGATATCTTACCCGACCCTGCTACTTACCTAGCCTTACCCCTGCCTGTGATGTCTTACCCATTCCCCCTTACCTATACTTCCTCCTCCCCTGCCTGTGACATCTTACCTATCCCCCCCTTACCTATACAGCCTCATCCCTCACAGTGATAACTTACGTGATGCTCCACTGCTTTATTTTCCCCTCCGCTGTGTTCACCCCGCTAACTCCCGGGGCAGAAAACAATAAGGGGGTGAGGGTAGGGTGTTACCTGCCTGAGGGCAATCTGTTGTGTAGTATGGGCGACGCAGCTCCACTAGTGTCTTTGACTCCACCCCGGTGCACACAAAGAATCTCTCTAATTTCTGATATATATTGTTTTCTTCATCTCATCCAGACTCGCTTCATCATTACAAACGATATTTTTTTCTGTTTTAGATATTCACTCTTTTCATTGTTAGATACCTATATTTTTTCCTTATCGTAATACTGTAAGTTTACATTCTGTTTCACATGCTCAAGATTGAAAACAGAAGACTGGACTCGATGAAATAGAAAACAGGACTTGGTTCATTTACAATACTATTAAAAAAAAATAAATCTCTCCGTCAACAGTTGATAATTTGGTGTTTTTTTTACGGTGTTACAGTTTCATTCCCAGACAGATGACATCCTGCCCTGGTATCGTACTCCCTTTCTGATCCCATCTCACTGACCACTTGCAAAAATATTTTCCATCCTTTGACAGGTGAGGGCGGGAGGAATTTTCACATACATAGGTAGAACACCGACGCGTACGTGAGGAACTTTGACATATATCCTAACAACGTACGTGGGGAACTTTTACAAGGATATATATATATATATATATATATATATATATATATATATATATATATATATATATATATATATATATATATATATATATATATATATATATACAGGAGGTCAAGAGAAAGGTGCAAGAGGTGAAAAAAAAGGGTAAATGAGAGTTGGGGTGAGAGACTATCAGTAAATTTTAGGGAGAATAAAAAGATGTTCCGGAAGGAGGTAAATAGGGTGCGTAAGACAAGGGAGCAAATGGGAACTTCAGTGAAGGGCGTAAATGGGGAGGTGATAACAAGTAGTGGTGATGTGAGAAGGAGATGGAATGAGTATTTTGAAGGTTTGTTGAATGTGTCTGATGACAGAGTAGCAGATATAGGGTGTTTGGGTCGAGGTGGTGTGCAAAGTGAGAGGGTTAGGGAAAATGATTTGGTAAACAGAGAAGAGGTAGTAAAAGCTTTGCGGAAGATGAAAGCCGGCAAGGCAGCAGGTTTGGATGGTATTGCAGTGGAATTTATTAAAAAAGGGGGTGACTGTATTGTTGACTGGTTGGTAAGGTTATTTAATGTATGTATGACTCATGGTGAGGTGCCTGAGGATTGGCGGAATGCGTGCATAGTGCCATTGTACAAAGGCAAAGGGGATAAGAGTGAGTGCTCAAATTACAGAGGTATAAGTTTGTTGAGTATTTCCTGGTAAATTATATGGGAGGGTATTGATTGAAAGGGTGAAGGCATGTACAGAGCATCAGATTGGGGAAGAGCAGTGTGGTTTCAGAAGTGGTAGAGGTTGTGTGGATCAGGTGTTTGCTTTGAAGAATGTATGTGAGAAATACTTAGAAAAGCAAATGGATTTGTATGTAGCATTTATGGATCTGGAGAAGGCATATGATAGAGTTGATAGAGATGCTCTGTGGAAGGTATTAAGAATATATGGTGTGGGAGGCAAGTTGTTAGAAGCAGTAACAAGTTTATCGAGGAGTAGGATGTGTACGGTTAGAGAGAGGAAACGTATTCTGCAATAATGTAGGTTTGCGACAGGGGTGTGATTCTCATTTGATTAATCTTTGTATGGATGGTTGTTATGGAGCATTATGCAAGAGTCTTCGGAAAGAGGAGCATATGAAGTCTTTGGATGATGAGTCATGGATGGTCCAGTACTAGTTGTTCGCTATACCCAGCTGGTTCTGGATTGCATGAACAATCGTTAACTGCTAGCGTACGGAGTTTAGTTAAGTTGTGTTGAAAAGCAAACTTAAGAGTAAATGTGAATCAGCAAGGCTTATTAGGTACATACGGTTCTGGGTTCATGTCACTCAACTGGGATGTTGAATCAAAAACTTGAAGTAATTTGTGCTTATGATATCTAGCAGTCGTCTAGTCAGCGGATGGTAACCATGAATGGGAATAGGATTGCCTATGCTATCAGCGGGGTTAGGGCGACAATATTTGGAGCCCTTGAAACCCTGTTTGGAAGCGTGAACATTACCGGAAACTACCAGGCTGTATTACTAGCTTAGCCTGCCTAATGTTTATGGTTCGCGCCGTGGCTATATTCTTCGTGTGACAGTGACATGCATGTGCTGAAAGAATCTCTAGGAAATTGTGGTGTAGTGTTTATTCGTGTAGTAACGTAAGGTCCGGGAGAAGAAATAGAAAGAGGGTGGTGTTGACGAGCAGAAGGGTTGTTTTAAAATGGTTGGGCCACTAGTGTGAGCTAACGGTGCAGCAAAAGAATTCGTCAAGAATATATTGTTTTTTGTCGGGACTGCTTTGAGACAAACGATGTGAGAAGCGGAGTCTAGAATTGAGTGGATAGATGGATGTGAAAAGAGTTTTTGTTCGGTGCCTGAACATGCAGGTAGGGAAAAGAGAGACAGGAATGAGTGAATGGAGCAGATGTTGGTTCATGACGTATGCTATTGAAAAATTGAATCCGTGCAAGTTGAAGCGATGGTGTTTTCGGGTAAACCAAGTTGTATTCAGTAAATTTGTGTGGTGGACGTGTCTATGTACATTATGGGGGGGGTTGCATTTTCTTTCTTCAGTTTGGGCGAGGCTACACATCAAAGGAGAACGACGACAGAGTACGTAAAAAAAAAAAAAAATAAAAACAAAAGAGAATTTGACATATATCCGACGACGTGTAGAACTTTTACATGAGGACATATATCGTTACATCACAGCGACGAGCGTCTGGAAATTTTACATGGGTACTTATAACACACCGACTAACGTCTGGAATAATAAGGATTACGGGATATAACATGGACATTGCCCTAACTACAGCTATCTTCACAGTCCTTGAAACTCATTAGCTCTCATTTTCTCAAGCACAGAGAATCCCATTCTCTTCTATCTGATCACCTGTACAAGTTTCACAGTGCCTAGTCTACTGGTGATCTCTCCTTTGGTCTTCACCTCTGACAAAGCTGACTTACAAGGGAAGGCTACAGGCCTTAGATTTGTCCACTATGGAAGAGAAAAGAGTCAGGGATGACCTCAGCACAACCTTTAAGTTACCAGATTAGCTTTTAGATGCAGACAGTGAACAAGTCTTTTAAAGATCCTAGCATAGAACAACTAAGGCCATAACATTGAATTCAAGACAACACTTGTTAGAAATGATGTAAGGAAGTATTCTTATAGTTGAAAAGTGTATGAGTGGAATGAAATGAATGAGGAAAATATCCAATGGGAATAGCATACTGAAGTGTAGATAGTTGTATGATTGTAGAAATGGTACAGGAGATTCCCCTCACCTCTCCCCACCACCCTCACCTCTCCCCAAGTTCAAAAGTAACTGGTAATTGCAAACAGGTATTTACACATCTAATGGTAGTTCCTCCTCCACCTCTCTAGTAACCACACTGGAATCAAAAGCATTCAGTCTCATTGAATATCCTGGCATCATCTCTCGTCAACCATCCCTTTCTGTATGCCTCGGTGTTGCTGCTCTCTCTCTCTCTCTCTCTCTCTCTCTCTCTCTCTCTCTCTCTCTCTCTCTCTCTCTCTCTCTCTCTCTATCCATCTATCTATCTATCTATCTACCTCTTCTGTACTATTCTTGTGAGTTGTCTTCATGCATCCACACCCCCAAAGGCTTGAACCTGGGGCACACGTCTTGCTGCTGCTTCACGTAGCTTTCGTGAGGGGACAGACCTCTCGTGGACTGATCATTATGATACCAACTTTTTGCTCCGAACGGCTAAGCTATGAGATTCTCATCCTCCATTCCTCTAACATCTCTACTTTGAAGAGTCAAGTATTAAAGTCTTTCTTTTTTCTCTTACCTTACTTCTTTCTTCCGAGCTGGCCTTTGATTGGGGCATGGTTTACCCGTGTCAAGTGTGTCATTATTAAAACAGAGGGACTTTCTTGCCCCAAAGAAATTCTCATTTCCCTACTCATGCGCACAATGCATCCTTAAACTGCAAAACCCCCTTAAAAAGGGCCCCTGGACTGTATAATGATAATAATAATAATAATAATAATAATAACAATAATAATAATAACAATAATAATGATAATAATAATGATAATAATGATAGTAAAAGAGAAAGGAGAATGGAGAGGTAACGCCAAGAACAGACGAAGAAAGGCCGTATCCCCTCACAACCATTCTCTAGCTGTCATGTGCAATGCGCTTACACCACAGCTCCCTATCCACAACCAGGTCCATTGGCATCACATTGCCTCTTCATACCACATTTTCCCAACTCACTCTGTCCCACGCAAGCTTTTACGTATATGTATATATATGTTTTATATATTCTTCTTAAACAGATCCCAGTCACAGATAAGAGCTGTTATTCAGATAACTGATGCCAGTGAAACAGGAGAAACAAATCATGACCACGAGTATTCACGACTGTCTTTTCAATAATGTAATCTTTGATAAACATGATATGTGCACAATGCTGACTCACATGTGCACAATGCTGACTCACATATGCACAATGCTGACTCACATGTGCACAATGCTGACTCACATGTGCACAATGCTGACTCACATATGCACAATGCTGACTCACATGTGCACAATGCTGACTCACATGTGCACAATGCTGACTCACATGTGCACAATGCTGACTCACATGTGCACAATGCTGACTCACATGTGCACAATGCTGACTCAACTCTCCTGTCGTGGCAGCAGGGGACACTGCTCACTATTGCTATAGCACCAGACACTGTTCACCGTTGTGGTAGCAACAGACACTGCTCACAGTGGTAGCAGTATGTGGCATTGCTCACTCAGGTGGCAGGAAGGTTCACTGCTCACATCGGTGGCATCAGATAACGTTCACTACGGTGGCAGTAGGGATCGCTGCTCAGTCTGGTGAAAGCAAACGACACTCTTCACTGAGGTGGCAGCAAGGGACACTGCTCACTTTGGTGTTCTCATCAGACACTGCTCACTGCAGCAGGGGCAAAGGTCACGCCTGTTCAAAATATCTGGAGACACTGAAGAGCAATCTCATCAAATGTTTCTATTATATTCCCCCCATTTCATTCGTGATGTTAATCATTACTCTTTTGTTTCACTCACTTTTCTCTCCACTTCACCGCTAACTTTTCACCTTATTTGCCTTTAGCTCTAATGGCTGCCAAGAATCCCTCCATGGTCTCTCCATTTGACACTCTCTTGCCCTTTAGGGAGTGAGGCCCACTGCTTTATTCCTGTGTAGTATACTCTCTCATTCTTCCATGTCATTCCTTTCCAAACACCGCAACCACAAGTGTCAAACTTTCATTCCTGGGTCGATCAACGTAAACCTCTACTTCAACTCCTCGAGACAATAATTTTTTTCTTTATTTCTTAACTTATCTATCGACTGAAATCTTCAGTATACTTTAACCTAGTAACATGTCTACTATGAACCTGACAGCCATCAACACAATCGCATCTAGATATGGCACCTACAATCAATGCTGATCGTAGGCATTTCTACTCATGAGATATGCAGTAGGGCAGACTTGCTGGGTTATAAGTACACCTGGTAATTATTCAAACATTTTGTATGAGAGCTACAGCCACCCATCCTCGCATTTAGGTACCCTAATTTCGAATTAATTTGAAATTAATTTCCTGAATGATATCATGCTATAACTTATTGCCTTTCATGTGGTGCTGGAGAAACTGTAATATCGTTTGCTGGTTGGCAGGACTCTGGGATTTTGAAGCTGGATGGCAGAGAGCATTATAATGTTCGCATACTAATCTCTGCCCAGCGCTGAGGTGATGCCACTCGATATTGCAGTTGTGGAAGATTTATATAAACTGAGAAAGGAAAGAGAGCCAAACAAGGCAAGAGAGAGAGAGAGAGAGAGAGAGAGAGAGAGAGAGAGAGAGAGAGAGAGAGAGAGAGAGAGAGAGAGCTCGTGTATCGTACATCCAGGCTGACCTCAAGGGCGACTGGGAAGGACAAGTGAGCCTCATGCAGCTCGACTTAGCTATGTACGATCACCGACTGATATTGTTGTCCGTCAGAAGAGATGAGGCGTCACCCAGGCTGACGTCTTCCCTCACTCAGGCTGACACTGGCCGATGGTTTGGCCGCCGCTGGACCTGGCACCACTAAAGCCCTTTGTTCCCACCATGATGCTCCTCTACACGATTACCAAACACCTTTAAAGAAAATTCCAACACTCTACACAGTTTGATGTGGAAGATTCGAACATTTTCACGCAAGGTTTTTATACAAAGTCCCAACTCTTTTACATTTACATGATAGTATTTCGCGCGACCTTCCAACACTTTCATGCATTCGTTCTAAACTTTCACACAACATTGTTTTAAGGCATCTACACAATGTCCATCCCATTACAACACTGTCCCACAAACTTTAAACACAATTTTTCATGCACAATGGAATATGTCTACACACGATACAGTACTTATGACCTCTTAAGAGAACCTGTAAAAAATTTAGAAAAAGATTTCCTCCGTTTATGAACCCTACAAAAAACAATATGCATCGCCCAATACTTTGGAGAATTTACAAGCAATACTTTGGAGAATTTACGAGAAGTACTTCGGAAAATTTATAAGCAACCTTCACAAACATAAGGTTGCTTATAAATAAACTACACGACCTCCAAACATCACCTAACCTCTTGACTAGAGGAGGCTTAAACCCCACCCATCCAGCCGCTTGTCCTGTTCCTATCTCTACCTCCGTCATCGTTTTGCAGTACTGTTCCCCGAAATGAGTTTGGTGACATCCTGCTGTAGGCAGCACAACACCATATATACAACGTATAACACCACAGCACTAGAGAGTACAGGTCTTTATGATACTCAAGGGCTACAGATATTCCATGAATTAAAACAAAAAACAACAAAAGATCCAAACATTCCTTGAGCCCTAGACCATAGAAGACCTCCAAGCACTACAGGCCTCCTAACACTAGATGGTGTTCAAGTACTACGAGATCACCAAACACTACATAAACCCTAGATAACTACAAAACCTTCAAGTGCTACAGAACCTCTAACCACAAGACTGTGTTCTGAACATGACACGGCATCCAAGGTCTACCTCATCTCCAAATTATATACAAAGTCCACACACTAGACGACATACGATTCCACAAAATTATAGGATATCCCTCAGTTACCACAAGGATTCCAAATCCCGTACCACCTCTACACTCATTATGATCCCAATACTACAGGTCCTCCAAAACGCCACAGAACACCCAGGTGCTGCATGACCTCCCATTAGAAAAGATCCTCAGGCACCTCCTATAAGAAAAGATCCCTCGAGCCTTACATGACTTACATATACCACAGACATCCAACATTCTATAACCTCCAGAAAGCCAAGGTCTTTACACCGTGAGAGACATCTTAGATTAGCAGACATCTTATATCTTCCATAACCACACACAACAGAGGACCTTCAGACATCCTACGACCTCCAGGCTTATATACAACCTCCAATATTCACAGGACCAAAGAAATTCATAAAATTGCAAGATAACTCAGGACCTCTAAATGAACTTTAGATACTTGAATATCTCCAAACACCAGCAGGACTTTCAGACAAAATAATTCTTTCAAACCTGCCATAAGCCATGAAAGACCCCCACTGACTACATGAGCTCCAGACATTCCTTTTTTCCAACCAGGAGCTTCAAGGTGAATAGACCCACCCAGCGAACAAGATCCCTCCGTACCACAGGCCTTCGATATGCCACATGATAAGTAAGAATACCTTTCACCCTCTCATTCACCCTCACACATATTCCGCTTATCTGTTCGACCTCTAGGAATTCTGAACAACATATAAGATAATTTCTGATTTATCCAATTCACCCTAACCATTCTAAAACACCTGTAGACTCTCCTCTCTAATCACAGCCGTAAAACAACTTACAACCTAAATTCAGATCTGTCTTAGGAAGAAACTTAAGATGATGTAAACCTGAGCTGGTCTTTGAAATTATTGGCAATTTTTGAGTTGATACAAAACTTAGATTTCAGCTGCTCGTTAGAGATTTTCATTTCACATACATCAAAGAACTTCCACGCCCAAATACCCATAGCATCTCTTTAACCATAGATTCTAATGTTTCTTAAAACTCAAATGTTGTCAAAACATCCTAGGACTCTATTTGCTGTATATATTTGAAATATTCTTTTTATCTATACCTCTTAGTTATTTTTCCTTAACCTGAATCTCATATCCATCTCCTCTGAACCATATACCTCAAAGACACTTCAAGATCAGAAGACATACATATGATGATTCGTAGGATTTGACATGCCGTATATCCATCAAAGCCGGGGGGCTTTAAGCTTTGATTTTCACGTGAACTATTAGGTATATCCTGGAACCTTCTCCTTTAAGAGATAACCCCATGATCTCCCAAGAGATGGGAGCCTCCAACACTTTACTTTCATTGTCGTATATTCAGTATTGCCCTAAACTTCAGCTGTCGTAATGTCAGCTTCTGCAACACCTCCATCGACCTAAATGTCTTCAGATCTAACCATTTTCTATATCTTTTACGACCTGAAAATCTCCAGCGTCCATCTAAATTAGGACACCTGAGATGTGTTGTTAAACTTGATTTCATCCTCCAACAATATATAGATTTTACGTAAACACCCACCTACCCACACACACACACGCACTCACACTCACACAGACACATATATATATATATATATATATATATATATATATATATATATATATATATATATATATATATATATATATGATGTGCATTGCACATATGAACTAAAGAATGTGAGCAAATGAGGCTTCATCTGTTTGATTTAAAACATTTCTATAGATGTCAATATATAGAAACATCCCAAGACACCTCAATACTTCCAACATCTCTGCACACCTGAACACTGCAAGTATCCCTCAACAGTGGCACGTATCCAGCATCTACGTACACTTTAAAATCTCCCGCATTTCAACCCTACCCCTTATCCCCGACACTTGAACTTGCCCAGGACTGACTCAGATCTAAACAGCAGCAACATCTCGCTCATTCTAAACATCTCTATAAAGGTTAATGATGCAAGAATGTAGACGAAATACCTCCAACGTCTCCCAAAGTCTAAATATCTTCGACATCTTCTCTCCTCCGCCTCAAAAATCTTCTAAGATTCGGCAACAGTTTATCCCTCCGCTATACCGGGGAGGGAGGGAGTGAGGGAGGGAGTGAGGGAGGGAGTGAGGGAGGGAGTGAGGGAGGGAGTGAGGGAGGGAGGGAGTCCTGAGCGAGGCGGGAGTAAGGTCTGTGTCTGTAAATCTGTAGATCGTGACCATCTGGGAGCCAGCGGCATTAGCCTGAGTGAGTTTCCGTTGGATATTTGTGTATCAAGCCATCTTCCCCCATTATACACAGCCTTGGTTCATATCACTTGATCATAAAACATGATATGATATGCTAAGTCCTGCTGATATATATCTGTTCTGTTGCTAGTAGTTGTTGAGCAAAGTGTAAATATTCTGTTGAAATGAAGACATTTGTTTTTGTCATCAGATTCTTTATGATTATTGTAAGTTGTCGGAGAGCGACCCGCATTCATTCCCGGCTGTTCTACTGATCTCTCCACAATGACCTCTCTGGTCTCTCCACAATGGCAATGACCTGCTCGGTTCGAGCTTCCGACCTGACAAACGTAGGAATCCCGATGCTTGTGACAACTTTGCTACTGAGCAAGTCAGTTAGTATCTCCGTGATGTGGAAGACGGGGAGGAGCTTTGAAGTGCGGGGATGTCAATGGGTTAAAACAATCACACTAATGAACTTTAACCTTCAGTCTGGAAACTTCATCTCGGGACCCTCGAATCCTCATCGTAACCCGACCCAGGAGGCTCGACCAATACAGTGGGAAAGGGCTCGAAAATATTGACCCAGTTATCTGGTCAGTAGCTAGCCACCTTTCCAAGGAGTGATTCAACTAGACAAAGTGCGAATGCGCAAAAATGAGACTACTTCCTATACAAATGCGTAGACTATTAGTTTTACGCTTGATTATCTCCTAAAAACACGCGAAGAATATGGCAGTAATAAATTCCTCTAAAGCTATCAAGAAGAAAGAAGAAGAAATGGGAAGAAAACGCAAGCAACAACAGACTGAAGATAAGATCAACTCCCTGATTGAGTTGTCCTCCTCCACCGAGCCTTGCCAGACTTCGTCAAACTTTCGAGTAAAAATCAGAATTCGTAACGTATCACACCAGTATGGATATCTACAAGACTCTTGATAACGGTAACAGATTTCCTTCTACAGGCTAAGTTGATGGAGTCAGTAATGAAGTTACACGAGTGAAGTAAATAGTTACCATATAGTCTTTTCTTACACTTGTTCGCCGTTTCTCGATTTAGCTGGGTAGCGGCAGTAACAGGGAATGAACGGAAGCATTTCCTAACATCCACTTTATATCTGTCGTGTACAGTGTAGCGAAATCTGTAAATAAGGAAGATTCGAGATCATCCTCGTATGTCCTACGTGTCGTAGAAGGTGATTAAAAGGAGCGGAGGCGTGGGTCAGGGAAATCTCCTCTCTTGTATTATTCTCCAAATGAAGGAACAAAGACAGGAGCCAAGATAAGTTTTTCCCCGACGGCTCAGTCATCTGTTCCAAATTCTACCTCGCTCACAAGGAAAATATACAATATATATATATATATATAATATATATATATATATATATATATATATATATATATATATATATATTTATATATATATCCTGATAACCGTAAAGAATAAGGAACAAGATAAGTCTCGAGCGTACTTTCGTGTATTACATCTTCAGAGGTTTTTGAACAATATCTTTCAGAACAATTGGTTAACCGATATCGCATTTTGTAATGAAATCACAGCTCTTCTTTCCTCATATTCCAAAAACCTTCACCAACTTTACGGATGTGTTCTGTTGAGTTACAGACACAAGAACACCATCCAGTGTAGTGCGTCATACTGGATCTTTGCCATTATCAAAACCATTGTTCTCCTCCTCTGGTTTGCAGTATTATACTGGGAAGAATGTTCTGTTGTAAACACATATTGGTATCCCGAAGCGACGTCTCAGTGCAAGTTTTCAACGTGTTACTTCCACTGGTATACGTTTTCTTTTCTATATGAATTTTAATTTTCATGATGTATTCCTCAGTAATGTTGTCACCTTTCATAATATATTATATACTAGTCCTAATGCACCTTCCACCACTAAGGCTCCATCTTATCTTCCCACACACACTTACTCCCGCCCCTGCATGCACAATCACCCACACTTGTCTCCTTCCAAGCGTCATATTCACATTTACGGTCATTTACCTCTCTCTCTCTCTCTCCTGCTCCCTCACTAACATTCATTCAGACCAGCCCGCGCATACCTATGTCCCTCCACACTGATCCACGCTATGACATCCGCCTACAGTCACATCCACCAACAATTACAGACGTTCACACTCAGCAAAACCACCAACACACACACACACACACACACACACACACACACACACACACACCAATTTAGATAGGTAAATGTGAATGAGTGTTAGGAGTGAGTCTAACATTCCCCTACAGTTATATCAAGCCACATCCACCCACCATCCTCACCTCCTCTCATCCATCCCTATCTATGGGAACACCTCGCAGCCATGGTCGTTAAGATAGACATACGTGTCAGGTTATTACTACTCACGGAGGAACCTCGTTACTCACTGTCAAGCATCTCTCAGGCAGTGGCGAGAAGCCAACGGCGTAGCTTTGATAAGCTTACTCCTTAGTGAGAAGTGAGGTGGATTTTTGTTCTTCAGGTTTTGGATGAGGATACCCAGTACTGCTTAGATCTAGAGATGAGGTGCTCCAGTGTTCCTGAGGTGGGTGCCAAGGTTCCCCACGATGTAGTGTTCCCAGAAGTCCATATGGCAGGAGTGAGAACCATAGCGATCGTCTGACTAGTGTGTGGAGCTTAAGCATGTGCCAAGGTGGAGCGAGACTCCTTAGTGTGTGTCACATAGCGAGTTAGAAGCTCCGGTTTTCCTCGTCGGGAGGTAATGATTCCTAATGTTCTGCATACAGACGTGAAGAGCCTACCTGGTCCTCAAGTGGAAGTGAGAAGCCCTTGTGTTTTCTACGACGGTGTGAGGAGCCTGGTGCTCCTTAGGTAAGGGCGAGATGCCCCGGCATTGTTCAGGTAAGGGGTGAAGGACGTATATATCTTTGAGTGAAGGAAAAACAGGAGGTTATGAGGTGAGCTGTTGTATGTCGACCAATGAGGGCTTATTACTGGTGCGTGAGGACTTATTTATGTCTTCTTTGTGATGTTATAAGTGTACCTCTCATGTAAGTACTCTACATTTCCTAGAAACAAGTTTGATATTCGCAAATAGTTTTCTGTTAGCATCATTAATGTATTAATTGATTGATTTGAGTGATTTGTACAGCGCTAGAACAGTGTGGTTACCCAGTGCTTATCAGCTTGAATAACATATAGAGAAGCTTAAGAATATTTTCACAGAACTTCATACAGAACTCTGTAGCTGTCTAGACATATGTGGTGTGTTCCTAGACTCCGCCTGCAGGTGGTAACGCCACGAGCAAGAAACCAACGTTCCCGGACGAAATGGAATAAGCCTTATCGAGGACCTCCCCGCCACATAGAAACCCTCCTTACCCTGATCCTGAACGAAGTGGAGCCTCGAAGTTGCAGGAGCCTCATAAATGGGGCTGTGAGGCCACGTAACTACTCATTAACTAATCATGTATCGAATGTGGAATATATAACATAAATATGGATTCACATCAAATTCACTCATGGATACGTAACGATACGTAGATACAATATACTGGGTAAACTTCCAAGAACAGTAACAGTTTACCCTAAGGTGTAGACTCGTGTTTGATGGTAAACCCTCGACTATACGACCATAACAAGAGGGACGAAAATCTGATCTTACCAAAAGTTGGTTTGAATTATGTTTTGATGATGCGTGCAGGCAACCTCTTCATAAAAGATCATGTAAAAACGTGGAAATAGACTCCCTCAGGATAGCCTGTGAGGGCTAACTTAATATCATCGCTTTAAACACGTCAATATGCCATTAATATATAGTGCTTTAAAATGATTTCGCAGCAATTCCCATCCTTCTATCTCCTTCTTTGTCTCTCCCTCCCCCTTGCTCCCTTCACTTCTATCATGTCGAGTCTCTTTGTCAGTCTCTCCTCACTCGTCCCCACCACCTAATCTCGTACTTGAATTCATCAGTTATACATTCCGAACCAGACACCCTTGATCCTTTATAAGATAGGAACAAACAGATATGCCAGCGTAATCCTCCACCATCACTACTCCACCTGCAGTATCTTAAGTCCCACCTACAATACTTCCTCCACGTATAATATCTTACCCCCACCTACGATACTTCCCCCCACGTACAGTATTCTAATCGAACTTCATTACTTCCCCAGCGGACAGTACATCAACCCCACATACATTACTTTCCCCACTTATATCATCTTAGTCCCACTTACAGTACTTCCCCACGTATGACACCTTACTTCTATTTACAGTGCTGACCCCCATGTGCACGATCCTACCCTTGACTGCACTGTCCACCACAAAAGAGAGCATAGCACTTTGTTGATAGCAGCAAGACACGTGTAACTCTGTATTCACTCTTCCCACAAAGTAAACGAACCTGCTATATGAGACGGCCCTAAGGTAATGTAATGAATCACTTCCGTGGTATCTACTGTTATCACCATTTGCCCAATGAGGTCTGACAGAAACCCGTTGTGATCTCTCCACCACAAAAGAGAGCATAGCACTTTGTTGATAGCAGCAAGACACGTGTAACTCTGTATTCACTCTTCCCACAAGGTAAACAATCCTGCTATATGAGACGGCCCTAAGGTAATGTAATGAATCACTTCCGTGGTATCTACTGTTATCATCATTTGCCCGATGAGGTCTGACAGAGACCCGTTGTGATCTCTGTAATACTTCAACGCTGCCACTCACAGGATGAGCAAGTCCTGCACGATGCATGACCCGTTGTGAGCAACGAAACATAACTCCTTCCTGAAACAGCACAAGTTACTGCCTCTAACAGTTTTACATCCATCGTACACCAGTAAACACACACCTACAACGACTTACTCCTTCTTTCACTGTCTTAAGCCAAGACTGTCATGCTGTCGTCTCTAACATCTTACCAACCAACACACTCTTGTTCCCTTCTCTTCTTACCCTTTGCTTGATCTTTCTTCCCTCAAGTTAAGCTATCTAGCCAAGTCTCACAGTTCCCTTCTTATTTTACCCTTGCTTGATATATCTTCCCTCGAGTTAAGGCTATCTTCCCCTGTCTTACACTGCTATGCCCTTTATACCGTCCTGAACTAAACCTACGTGAAATTATCTTCTGCGCTGTCTTACCACACCATAGATATGTGATCCGTATCATGCCTTCGTCTACACAGTAATCATCCATATCTACAGCATTTCACCCCAACCCGTCTATACCCGAATTCATGATCGATCTCTCGTATCCAGACTGGTTTGGAACTTTCATTTGATAAGAGTTCGTGTCAGTACAAAATGCAGTGTCTTGTATTAACGCGAAGTGATGAGTTTTGTTTATGGGTCGCGTGAAAAACCTCCAGCCAGAAGGATTTACATCCTCTTCCCTTATAACCAGCTATGCATGTTCAAGTAGTCATACAAGCAAACTAACACCATAAATCACAAAGCGCACGTCAAGTCTATCTTGGAAACCCAAAGCGACACAAACAGCTAAATCTGGCTGTTAAAGACGCAGTTTTGCTCAAGAAAACTGAAACTGTCCTCTTAAGGGAAATTATCCCAGTTGTACGAAGGACTGATTCCTTCTTGTATAATGTACTATTCTCACTTCTAGGACTGTATCTACTGGATACAGTCTACTCAAAAACAATATGACTTATAAGCCTTCCATCTCTGACCTCAAGACTTGGCTCATTTTCTTTAGCTATTACTACGGTATCTGCTACCGTGAACTGAGTGGGTGCTTGTGTGACCCCGACATTAGCTAGACCATTAGGAAGCTGCTGCGTCACATGGTTATTGAGTGGACAGCGGCAACGCAAGGGTAAGCCGTTGTGATAACCACTCCTTTACCTCTATATCTAATCTACCTTCCATGGTCTTTCTAAAACACCAACCTTACCCCTTTAAAGTAGAGAGATTTCCAGCTCCTCAGAAACTCTTATTATCTTTTTCTTTATTCCGTCCCTTTTTTCCCCTCGTTCAGTGCCTTTTCTCCGTGAGTTTCTCTCCTTCGTGACTGGATCTTCTTTCACAAAATAAAACATAACCACACAACCAACAATCAACCCACAACCAACTATACAACTACTACATAACAACATATAATACAGAAAATCCATCCATAGTAGTAGTATTTTACCTTATGCCGCCAATATACAGAGAAGATCGCAATGCTCTATGTATAGAAAACCATACAAAACATAAGCGTGGTCAAGGATGAAGAAGCCACGTAGTCCAATCTACGATCATTATTCCCTCGGCCGGTGTCACCAGCAGAAGCAGCAGCAGCTTCCTCACCCACACACACACACACACACACACACACACACGTAACGCTCGAGAAATTCGGCAGCCTCTGTCAGGGGCACTAACTAGACCTCTTGTCACCACCGCCATCACCATATCTCTCTCTCTCTCTCTCTCTCTCTCTCTCTCTCTCTCTCTCTCTCTCTCTCTCTCTCTCTCTCTCTCTCTCTCGGCAACCGCTGAATAAACGCACGCAAAAAAAAAAAAGGAATAGACAATTTCAGGAAGACATAACCACGCGAGGAATCTCTACGGAAAAAAAAAAATGGTTATCAAATTTACCTGGGAAACAATTATAACCCACAGACGTGCACTCTGGGTGCGATCCAATTGAAAGTGGAGTTAGAACTCAAGATATTGCCAACCTGCTCTTGATTCCATTTCTATTTTCCTAGTCTTGTATGAACAGGACACAAAACAATAACAGAAAAGAGACTAATTGATTTTTCTCATAAAAGTATATCATTTTACCTGCAACACCTTGGTTTGATATGTCTAGGTCACCGGGAAAAAAACGCATTACTTTGAAAAATAAAAGATCTTGGAGACTCATTTAGGAGAAGATGGAAACAGCAGTAGGTGAATATCAGCAACGAAGATTGAGGTAGAGGAATACGACCCTCAGATATGATGTGGTCCCTCTCTGGTTGAGGGGGAAATGTTGCGAAAAAAATAGGGACACAGTCATGTCCGGCTGAGATTAAAATGAAGACTGATCTATATACGTCCCACCTCTGAAATAGATATGAAAAAATAGCGTATATGACTTTTACGAAACAAGATATCAGTATCACTTATCAAGTTTTAAATAACATATAAAGGAATATATTATATGGAATTGAGATCAATGTCTAAATTCACGGAAGTTTTCCTCTAACTTTAAAACAAATAACAACAGGAAATAAGACATACATCGTCATATACAGTGTATAAAACAGAAAAGTAACAGGTCTTGTATAACGAATGCAATCCTTCATGACATGGATACTGGCTGAAGACCAATTTTACAGTACTTTTGATGAGTTTGAAGTGGTTACGTGTTACGAGGGATGCATACATGTGTTCGTTATGCAAGTCAAGATAATACTTGTACACACACGCACACACACACATAGTTTGTGTGTGTGTATATATATATATATATATATATATATATATATATATATATATATATATATATATATATATATATATCCAATTCACTTTATCCCGTGCACGCCTTTCACCCTCTTGCATGCTCAAGCCCCAAGCATTCAAAACCTTTTTTCGATCCATCTTTCGATCTCCATTTTATTCTTTCCCTCTTCCTAGTCCCCTTCACTCCAGACACATATATTCTGTTCGTTAACCTCTCCTCAATAATTCTTTCAAAATGTCCAGACCATTTCAGCACACCCTCTTGAACTCTCTCAATCATGCTTCTTATATTACCAAACCTTTTTCTCACCACAAATATTCTTAGCTGCATATTCGAATAGCTTTCAAGAAGAATCTTATCATCACGCCTGTCTTGGCTACCCCATTATGAGCAGTTGTTGGTGAGATCTCTATAATATGAGATCTTCACGGTCTGAACTGATCCCAAAACCATGGAGCGCCAAGTTATCAGTTTATAGAAAGCCTTTCAACAAAGATGACTTTGTCCATTATTCTCTGCACACAGTAACTGAACCAAGACAGGCGTGGTGATCGGATTCTTCGTGAAAGCTATTCGAATATGCAGCCAAGAATACTTGTGGTAAGAAAAAGGTGTGGTAATATAAGGAGCATGATTAAGAGAGTTAAAGAGGGTGTGCTGAAATGGTTCGAGCAATCCGAATATGCAGCCAAGAGTTTTTTGGGGTGATCAATTTAGATGTGTCACAGAGGTGCTTAAGACGTCGCGTTATCCCGAAGGTTCGGTGACTAAACTGAAGAAAGAAAGTGACTGGAATATCAGAGAGACGTGTAAAGAAGTACGAAACAGTCCAGTATTCAAGGGGAGGCCATGTTTTGGATGAATTCTTACAAAAGGCAGCAGGGCTGAATATTGCGGAATCATCAGGAATACAGACTGGCGATATGATCAAAGCAAACAAGACGAGAGATACTGTCTACGAACAGTGTAGTATATATGAGATATCGT
The DNA here is from genome assembly GCF_036320965.1 of Panulirus ornatus. Lineage (NCBI taxonomy): Eukaryota > Metazoa > Arthropoda > Malacostraca > Decapoda > Palinuridae > Panulirus > Panulirus ornatus. Next base: position 72,182,495 of record NC_092227.1, on the reverse strand, counting down.
GTGGTGGTTGTCCTGCTCTTGATTATGGTGGGTCGAGACATCGCCTGCAGACCTCTGGCTCGATTGCCCTGCACATAGAAGAATGCGGACACTTGCCGAAACAGCAAAAAGCTTTGATAATATAGAAAGGCCTGGATAAGGAGACGAGAAAAGCAGTTGAGTCTGCATTTATAACAACAAATAACGTAACAGATAATTGGGAAGAATTCATCTGCTTGTCAAAAGCAGCGGGAAGACTATCTGTGGCGCCATCGAAGGAGGTAGAGCCAGCAGGCGACACCAGCCTAGGTCTGTACTCACTCTCGCTAACTGACGATGACACGTCCATGCCAAAGATACCTTTTGACTCACGTATGTTTAGTGATAATAATAATGATGATAATGATGATAATAATAATAATAATGAATGATAATAGTGATAAATAATAATAATAATAATAATAATAATGATGATAATACTAATAGCAATAATGATAATAATAATGATGATAATAGTAATATCAATAATGATAATGATAACAATAATGATAACATTAATAATAATGATAATTATAATAATAATGATAATGATGATTATAATGATAATGATAATAATGATGATAATGATACGTTTTCTTTGTTTTCTCTGGTATGTAAGAATTCAAGGGAGGGACACACAATATATCAAAGATAAGCAGGACGAATATGAAATATAATTTTGCCAGTTTATTTGAATACATCCCATACATTGTCTATCCAGATGGCTATTTAGATCACGACAGAGTTTCTCAAACAATCGTGGACATACGTCTGGGTTAGAATTAGAAAAGCATTTACTCAAAATAATAGAAATGAATACAAATGAATTCAGTCGGCAAGAGGCAGGAGGCTGCTTGTCATAGTGAAAGAGAAGAGAAGTTCATGGATTAGGATGGTAGTAGTAGAGATACATTCAGAATATTCAAAGAGGAAGACCTTTGAACATTTGTATAGCTAAGGAAGTGCAGAATAATGTCAGTCTTGGACTTGAAGAATATTATTCATCAAGATTTCCCTCACGAAGTCTGAGGTAAATGATACTGATTTCAAGGAAAGTATAGTGATATGGAGAGTGTTATGAGGGAATGTGAAGGCTGTGTATAAGGTTAGTAATAATGAGTACAATACTCTCTGTATATATACAACTGGAGCATACAGCAGTAGGCCGCTACAGCATGCGGAACTGAGTAACACAAACAATTATTCATTGAACGGTCGGCCTCTGAAGGTCGCGGGTGCAGATACGCGGGTGTGCAGCATTGAACTTACACTAACTCTACACCCCGGCCAACCATAGGCCCGATGTTGGAGTCCTCACCAGGCGAAGGGAAGCACCAAGAGGGACCATTGGCTGTCGGCAATATCAATTTACCGCGTATATCTCCCTGCATGCAGGTGGTGGTCATCTCTGGTGCCTGGGTTATACATCGTACAAGAAGCAAGGTATCGGCAGACCTCATTCTCAGTCAAGCACATATACTTATGTACTTTATAACAACAGCAGCGGACACATTGAGCATTCCACAAACACGCAGATGGACGACGTCCACACTTGCGCAACATAGCAAGAGACGCTAATACTTCATGATGTTGATGTGTAGTGGATGTTGTCGTGTAAGTTGGAGGTTGAGACTTCCAGAGCCCAGGGTGAGGTCTTCCCACCAGTGGTGTGGGACAGATCAAGAGTATGGGAGGTTGGGGAAGGGAGGCCATTATGGACTTCCACGAATCGCACAACCATTTGATCTGTGAGAGTGTCGGTGCCTGAGGCTTTGGTCCCTCTCTGGTCCCTCTCCGCTCCCTCTCTGCTCCCACTCTGCTCCCTCTTTGGTCCCTCTCGGCTCCCTCTCTGCCCCCACTCTGCTCCCACTTTGGTCCCTCTCTGCTTCCTATCTGGAGGGTTGAAAAAAAAAATATGGTACCTCCCAGCACACCACTTTCCAGCATTGACCTTAAAAGTCCAAGATTAGCACGACACGAGAGATGAATATAACAAACTAACCTTTCCCGTGGGAGGAAGAGAGAGATCCAGTGGAGAAATTAGAAAGGTTTGTAAAGATCGTTGCTCTCTTTTTACGTGTGTGTGTGTGTGTGTGTGTGTGTGTGTGTGTGTGTGTGTGTGTGTGTGTGTGTACCACGATAGTGCTATCAGAATCTACGTCCCATGATACTACATCATAATCTAAGACATACCACTTGATTTCTAACTTACAAGTATCGGGAGGATTGATTTAAACTGGCCGAGGAAAACTCTATAGGACACTTCTTCAGCTGTGACAGATCTTGTAATGAATCTTAGACTTTTCTGTTGTTTCTGTGGAATTACTCGAAATACTTTCAACTTGTTGTTGGAGATTTATATACCTGATGGAAGACTCGCAAATTTGTTGGAGATTCCGTAAGATAGCTAGGAATGGTGTAAATAAGTTGGTTTTTTGTAAATTTCTTGATGACAAAAACTGATCAGAAATCATTTCTTGCTTGTGATGGTAAATATTTGGGGGTTGTAACATGCTTAAGATCCTACACTCCTACTGAAGACCCAAGGAAGATATCGTAAACTGTCTGGAAAGGTTGTAAACATGTGGGATAGAAATAGATCTCTTTAGATATGTAAATCTAATACAAATATTATAAACCTGATGGAGTTGATGATGAATATATATATGTACCAGAATTATAAACGTGTTGGATATGCTGCATGGTTGTAAGAAATGTTGTAAATGTGTTTAAAGTTGCCGAACTTGACGAGGAGCTTAGTATGTTTTGCGTATGAACATATTGTAGATAATACGAAATAGAAGGTTGTTGCGAATTCTGTAGATTTAATAGAAACGGAAATTTTCTCGATAGTCTCTGAAAATAGTTAAGATTTTGGCAAATAGAATAGATATTTAGAGCGATAGTAGTTGCTGGGCACCTGCTGGTGTTAGGGATGATGATGTCATGTGGCTGGTTGTGTGAGACAGTCATGTTCTGCTTGCGATGAAGTATACATGATTAAGATTCCGTTACATTCTTGATGTTTGAGCTCATAGAGATAATCTCCCTCTCTCTCTCTCTCTCTCCTCTCTCTCTCTCTCTCTCTCTCTCTCTCTCTCTCTCTCTCTCTCTCTCTCTCTCTCAAAGTAATGTAGCCTTCCTGGAGATGTTTCACGACTTATCATTATGTTTTGAGTACGACTGTAAATTTCCTTGAAATGTTGTAAGCAGAATGGAAACGCTGCGAACAGTGTACACATTTTCAACATATACTGAGACGCTGCTATCATGACTAGAACTGTTATCACCATGTAGAAATATGATCGTTCTCTTAAAAGGCAATGCCAACCATGTTCACAAGGGTCAATTATAAGCTGATGTGATCAGCGCCGTCAAAAGTATATAGGAAAGATACAGTATCCAACAAGTTTTAAATATGTTTAACTATAAATCTGGTCTTCTGTAACTTTATGATATAGCATACGAGTTTTCAAATTTCCCATCAGCTTTACATGTCTTGGTAACCTTAAAGAAATTTTACAGCAGCTCTTGTGGTAGAGGCTGTGTGTGTGCACAAACTCCTCACACATCTGTATCTACTTCCATCGTCACTGTAATCATTGCTAGCTCTGTACCATTCTGTCCTGCACGGGGGGGGGGGGGGGGGGGGGGGGGGGTTATTGCATACACAATGCTACAGTCGCTTGTAAGAGTTTTAAAGAACTCCGACTGAATTTGAAACTTTTCTCGTTTATCTAAAAAAAAAAATAGATAACTGAGATGCAATAGATTGTATCTCGTCAGCCCATGTATGAAAGTGCGCGCGCGCGCGCGCACACACACACACACACACACACACACACACACATCGATCGATGTGAATGACTTGCCAAAAGGATTAAACGTGAATATTTCTGCGGATGATGCCAAGGTTCATGAGGGAAGTTGAAAGCGAAGAGGATTACATCAACCTTCAAAGGAGACTAGGACAAACTCCAACTTTGGTTTGATATATGGTTGATAAATTTCAAGCCGAGCTAAACTGAGAAAAAGACACTGGGGCACAGTGAGAGAATGCCTCAATATGAATATCATCAAGCAGGAAATAAGCTGCAGGAATCTGTCTGTGAGAGAGACTTGGTGAGTAGATATCGTTCCCAAGCTCCACATCTGAAGAATAGCAAAGGAAACGAACTGTCGTCTGGTAAATGCCACAATAGGCTTCAAAAATAAAGACAAGAAAATATTCAGCAAACTGTTCTGATCCGAAACTAGATCAAAACTACAATATGCTTCCGTAGTTTTGTTACCGAATTTGAAGAAGTGCAGAGAACTAATAGAGAAAGTCCAAGGAGAGCATTGAAGATTGTATCAGAATTGCGAGAACTGATTTAAAAAGAAATGAATAAACTGAATTATGAGACTGTGAATGCAGATAACATGCAAAAGTTAAAAAAGTTGTATGAAAATAGAGAAGGTTTAATAGTGGGATGGGATGAGGAGGCTTTAGAAAACATTGAGACATCTATAAAAGACATTAGCTGAAGACCCATATAAAGCTCATGGTCCTGAAGACGTTTCACCATATGTGCTGAAGATGTGTGTAGATTCACAACACAAACTTCCTGAAGTACTGTTCAGGATGTAGGTGGAGAAGGGCAAAGTACCAAGGGAGTGGACAAGGACAAATATCATAACCAACTACAGGAAAGGAGCCAAGGAAGAGGCGCTGAACTACAGACTGGTCTCCTTGACGAGTATGGTCTCCTGGAAAAGATATACGACTTTCTGAAGAAGAAAAACTACCCAAGTGAAATGCAACACGGCTTTAGGAAAAGGAGGTAATGTGAAACGAACCAATTCGATTTCCACGGGTAAATGAGCTCCGTTTTAGACAAAATGGAGTGCTGGGTGGGTTGTTTGTATCTGGACAGGACAGCCAGAATGAATTTGACTCGGTACCGCATGGGAAGCTGATTAAGCTGGATCACCTGGTAGGGGTAAGAGGGAGACTTGCCCACGGGTTAGATGATGATGTTTGTGGAAGGTAAACAAAAGGACAGGTAAGAGGAGCCTTCTCCAAAAGGACGGATGTTGCCAGCAGGATGCAGCAGGGTTCCGTTCTGGAACCATTGCTCTTCCTGTTACATTAATGACCTATCAGAGGGTATGAAATCCGACCTGAATACGTTTGCAGATGATGCAAAAGTCATAAGGGAAGTGAAACGCTAAGAGGGTTGCATGATAAGAGGATCTAGCCTGTCTCTAAAGTTGGTCTGATGCTTAGTTGATGATGCTCAACCCGAAAAACTATAAAGTATTGAAGATGAAACAGTGAAAGAAGGCCTCATTATCAGTATTATCCAGGAGGAAATGAGCTTCAGGATTCTTTGTATGAAAGGGACCGTCCATAACCTGCCAAAAGAGTAGGACATAAGAAGAGGAAAGGAGAAATACTGTTTCCTGCTAGGTATTAGAATAGCTTTCAATTATTCAAATAAGGAAAGAATTAGTAGACTGTCCATTGCCTACATAAGACCAAAATTGGAATATGCTTCGTAAGTTTGGTCATTGCACCTAAAGAAGCACGAAGAGCAAACAGAGAAGGTCCAGAGGAAGGCAAATAAGGCTATACCAGAATTATAAGAACCTTCAACTTGCCCATCATGAAAAAGGAAAAAGTGAAGGTGACCTAATCACAACCTTTAAGTTTTTAAACCGGACGTGATGTAGAGAGTGACCAGATCTTAGAAAGATATACAGACATAACAGAGGACATAACATGAAATTAAGCCATTATTATATTAGATAATATGTAAAGAATTACTCTCATGTTGTAAGAGTGTAGGATGAATAGAACTTATGTTGTAAGAGTGGAGTTTGAATAGAACAAACTGAACGATGATGTGGTAAATGTGGACAGCATACAGAAGGCTATAAGGGTGTACGATAGTGGACAATGTTCAAGAGATGAGGCTTCACAAGGCCTCCCTCCACTTACAGCATGAACTGGTGATTACAAATAAGCATTTAAACACAAGCCTTCCTTGTTCAGTGGTTAGCGTTGTAACCCACCGATTTAAATGGCTCCCAGTTCGAATCCCGGAGAAGGAAGCTAACTCACAGCCAACCCAACCTTGGAGATGGTCAATGAATGGGTACCAGGCATAAACTTAAATTGTGTGTGTGTGTGTGTGTGTGTGTGTGTGTGTGTGTGTGTGTGTGTGTGTGTGTGTGTGTAGATTAGATTAACACAGGGTTTATGTAACAAAGGATAAGAGACAGAGCAACACTAAAACTCTATCTCCTGAGATAAAAAAAAAAATTAAGTAATGTCACATAAACACACGCAGGAAGCCCTCCACTCACTAACAGAACCACTCCCTCTAGTAACAACCTACTCCCCCTTGTCGTTGCCAGTATCAGATGTGGGCCAAAGTTCACAGTCACGGAAAATTGTCTCTCTTCCCTTTATCTATTATTCTGGCGACACTAGCAGGGGGCCTCTGGCCTCAATCGTCTAAAGTGTAGCGGTAATGGTGGTCGCAATCCCCAGAACCTTCGCTTGTCAGGTTTGTAAGAATTCTGGACACGCGAGAGGAACGTTCAGGTTCCTCCGGTAAAACACCGCATTCCAACGATGAATCAAACGATATATCGTGTCGTTGCTTTTCTGGATATATACACACCACCCCTGTCTTACCCTCCTGCTACAGGATCCCCTTCTGAGGATCTACAGGATGCCAGCTACGCCCTCCATGTGGAGCCACAGGTCAAGAAACGTGGTGATGTGTGCATATCTAGTAAGGTTAGGCAGAGGACGTCTGAGGTTTGAATGTTCAGTGCAGTAAGGAAGATGCATCTTGGGTATGAATGATATGAGCAGACTTGAGACACAGACTGCGTTCCTGCCCCTCTCCTCCTACTCGCACACACACACCTTACTCTCTTGATGAAAACCCATCACTACTTTTCTCTCTCACACCACATACTCGCAACACTTTCCATAGAGCGTCTGCATCGACACTATCATCAACGCCACATACAATTCATCTCTCTCTCTCTCTCTCTCTCTCTCTCTCTCTCTCTCTCTCTCTCTCTCTCTCTCTCTCACACACACACACACACACACAAGTACTTTTCAACCACATTCTTCAAAGCAAACATCTAATCCACACATCATCTACTCATGAAGCAAACACTGTCCGAAACACTGTGCATAACCAACTACCATCCTTTCCATCACCATTCTCCCACGTAACTTATTAGCTAACACTCGAATATTCACTTTCATCCCCCTTGCCTTTATACAGTGGCACCATTTATGCATTCTACCAATCCTTAGGCACATCACTATGAGCCATACATGCAATAGAGGACTTACCAACCACAGGCCATATCAGTGAGGTGGATGAAAGAAATAAGCTTACGTGGCGAAAGCCGCAAATGTTGACAGTGTACTAAACTTTAAAAAAGAATGCGAGATTGTAGAGAAAGTTCAAAAGATGAGGTCCTACGAGGGAAGAACTCTCTCGCCGTACAACACAGACATACATAGTCCTTAGACTACACCTACGTTTTCCGCATCCACTACAGTTATACACTCTGCAGCATACACAACACACACGTAATCCACTTCCCTGTCAATAATTATCACCACGTCAGAGCACACCATTACATCTTCCTTACAAGACATGAACGGCAGAGCACACCTACTACGTAAGGCATATCCAACACACACACACACACACACACACACATACACACACACACACACACACACACACGCAACATAAATACCGCACAAGATATTGCGCACAAACACTACACTACACATGTCCACTACACTCCATGCTGGAGGAGATAAGAAGGGCCAGGAAGATCATTCACTAAGACTTCCTTGGACAATATCTTGTCACCGATGGTCGTACTCGGGTTGACCTTCCCTGAGAGTTATATATAGCGAGGACCCGTGTTCTCATTCCACGCCGCTAAGCTCATCCTTCTCCAGCCTCACATCCCGCCCAGACGAGCCCCACACAGCCGCGCCCCTCACGGCAAAACACCTCATTCTGCCCTAACAAAGTCTTGAAATACCACGCCCCCCTCTTAATTAACCCAACGCCGTCCCGCCTCAACACGACCAACCCCCACACTCATCTGGCCAACTCCACACCACGTCTCTAGACCCGTACGCCTGGACACACATACACACACACACACACACACCGTACCCACTAGCCTAACCCCATGACTACATAGATAATGTTGAGATAATGGTGACAATATTGGAAGCCAAAATATGTCCAACGTAGGATTTTGATTGATCAGAACTACAAGGTTTCCCTTTTCGTTTTACAAGTCTGGTTGTTGGCACTACAGCACTGGTTGTTGGCACTAAGTACTGTCATTTAGACCCGTATGATTGTTTCCAATTTCAACGTCTTTTACTGCATCAAAATGTCTGGTCAGCTGACAGAATGTTTACGGTCGCATTTCCTACGTTTGAATTGAGCTTATCTGATGATCATTTCTCCATGCTGACGTACTTAAATCCTATGATCAGAAAAGTTCAATCCAGAAGAGTCAAGTCAAAGGTCACAATATCATTTTCAGGGATCGCATCGTTCTAACTCGAGGGTCGTACCATCCTGCTCAAGGGTCGTACAGTCCTGCTCAAGGGTTGTACCGTCGTGCTCAAGGGTCGTACCGTCCTGCTCAAGGGTCATACCGTCGTGCTCAAGGGTCTTACCGTCCTGCTCAAGGGTCGTACCATCCTGCTCAAGGGTCGCACCATCCTGCTCAAGGGTTGTTCCGTCGTCCTCAAGGGTCGTACAGTCGTACCCAAGACTCTGAAAGGTAGGACTCTCTCGTCTTGTGTGTGAGAGACGCCACCGTGATCCACCATCTTTGGAGGACGTTCTAAACAAAGAGCTAACAGGAAAGCAAATTAATTAAAGATACCAAACCAAGATACAATTTCAAAAACAGGATCGAGATGCCTCAGGGACGGCCGGCCATGCACACGAGTGGCAGCACTGACGGCTCTCCCCTTCCTGAAGGCTTAAAAGTATGAGTTATGACAGGCGTATGATAACACACTGAGACACACCGCTGACACGACTCACATTAGCCAGAGTCATGCGGAGGGGGTCGGTCTCCCTGTACTCACAGGGGACGGGGCGAGATCTGCTTGGACTCGCAGGGGACGGGGCGAGATCTGCCTGGACTCACAGGGGACGGGGCGAGATCTGCCTGGACTCACAGGGGACGGGGCGAGATCTGCCTGGACTCACAGGGGACGGGGCGAGATCTGCCTGGACTCACAGGGGAAGGGGAGTCACATGGGAGAAATCTAGCAGGACTCCTAAGGGCTGGGAAGTCACGCGAAGAGATGACCTTGGACTTACATACGACAGGGAGTCACGGTAAGAGATCTCCTTGATCTCATGAGAGAATAGAGAGAGATCTCCCTGGACTCAAAAGGTATGGGGAGAAATTTCCCGAGATTCATGGAGAAAGATATCCATTGTGCTCAGTAGCTACTTTTAAAGATCTCCCTCAACTCGATAGGGTTGGAGAGACATCTATCTCCCTGGACTCACTGTGGCCGGGATTCACGTGGAGACATCTCCCTCCCCCTGGACTCACGGCGGCTGGGGATCAAGGGGGGAAAAATCTCCTTGGACACACATGGGTCACGAAGAGAGACCTCCCTAGTATTGTGAAGTCCAAGCCCCTCCAGCTCGTGGGGGTAGTTCACATCCTGAACATTAAGATGACAAAAATACTCATAGGAAATCAAAAATCAAATATGCAAATAATGACTAAATAAATAAGACCTGCAGATATTTCATGGTCATATATATGTATATATATATATATATATATATATATATATATATATATATATATATATATATATATATATAAAGAAAAAAAGTGGGAGAATGATCCCTCGTGGTGGATGTGGCCACAATCTCCTAGTCTGGTTGCCAGGGAGAGACTCGGTGTCGTCACACACACGGATCACACCCACCTCTCCACACACTACACTACAATAGCGACTTTCATTCCGGCCGCATCTCACTCGGAAAACAAGATCAAAACATCGATACAACAGTGAGGTGGAACAGACTGAATGAGAGTGCTGCAAGGCAAAGCATCTGCGTATCTATCAATTCTTCAGTTTACTGGTTGTCCACGTATCTAGCAATCAAGGGAACACATCAAACACCCGCTCATTCTGTTAACTTTACAGAATGAGTCACACAACCTGCGTGTTAAGGGAGAAAGTCGAGTCACTCGAAGTCTATGCTAATGGATGGTCTGTTATTGGTAACAAAACCTGAGAAAACAATATACTGCACGACTCGTGTCGTCGTGACCTTCCGTCTCTTTGAGAAACCAAATCTCCACTAGTCCGTCTCTTCCCAACTGGAATCCCCAATATCAGAACTTTATCATCTTAACAAGTAATGCGAGTTTTACCGCTTCATGTACATACCATTTTGATTGTTCCTTCATTGTTATCACGGTATATTTTTTCTGATTTGTTTGGTTTCTTTGAAGAATTATATGTTGCCAATAGTACTATGCACTCTTTTCATGATAACTCTTTCCATTTACAAGTTCTTTGCATGAGTCATCTTCCAGTTTTTTCTGAGGCCCTATCCACCTCCTCCTCCTCCCTTGTCCTCTCTTTCCCTCCTTGCTACCACGTATCCCTCTGGACAGAGCATGTGAGCTCTTGTCTCTCTGATAATTTTCGTCTTCAGAACTATAACAATTTTCTCCCTGATGACGACATCACTGAATCTTTTCTTTTTTTCCCTCTGTATTGTTTAGACTTCCTGAGTGTCTCCTGGCTGCATGATTCCAATTCAAACTTCACCATCTCTGGTCTTCCCCTTAAGTCTTGATCATACACAAAATTCTTCATTTCTCATACGATAAAAACTGCATTTTTCATGTTCCTATCCTCTCGAGTCTTTTAATCAGCATTTCTTCCTTTACTACCCTTACCGCATTTTCTGGAACATGGGTTTCTTCCAGTCCAACTATCGTGATCTTTGTCAGTCAATCTCTCATATCACTAACACTTAATTTCGGCGCCACCCAGTTTTCTGGTAAATCCATGTATGTTGACTTGTCAGCATCCATGGTTCTGGTTATCTCTAAAATCTTTCTTTACCAACAAGTAAAGATCACGTAAGCTCTTTACTTATTCAATCTTTGCATCTATTGGGTCATAAACATCCCCGTTTGTAATCCTTGCATCTTTTGGACCATAAATATCCCTGCTTGTTCTAGCAGAGCATATTACTCCCTCCACAGCTTCAGTTAATTCCCTGTTTCTCTGTGTTTCAATGTTCTCCAGACCTCTGTTCACTTGCAGTGGTCTTTATGCTCTGGTTCCGTTCCACAGTCCTCCTACAACCGCTGCACCCCCTCCCAGTCCACTATCACTGACGAGTCCTGAGCTCTGCTATGGCCATATCCTTTCGTTGAACAGTCTCGTGGACGTCCAATGAAGATCCAGACCCCCTAATCCTTTCGCTTCTTAGCCATTGTCTCTTTCATCTGGCGATACTTCTACTGAATCCCCACATCTGAAATGGCTCTTTGTTCAAACCAACTGACTATATTTTGATTCTATTTGATTATGTTTAGTGACGACTCCCGTCTGATGACACTTCTCATGTTCTTTCATCCGATATCTTGAATCATTTGACTCTTCCTTCAACTGGGTTAATCTCTGATCCTGCTTCTGGATAATCAGTGTGTGTTTGTGTGTGTGTGTGTGTGTGTGCGCGCGCATGTATCTGCGCAGGTGAGGGCGTGCTGTTCACCAGAAAGCATCATATTCAGCCACACATATATATCATCTCAATATCTCTTCTTCACTATCTTTCATTACACTCTGTATTCCATCACATTTATTTACCCTCATTATCCCTGGTCGGTCCAGCAGTTCTGCACGATCTCGTTTTGTTCCCCATGTGACGAGGCTGGAAATGTCGGCCCATCATTAAAACGTAGGACGGGCAGAGCTACGAGGCTCAGGGTGATGAAGGCTAGGGCCACAATGTGTCACGTTCCTCACCCCTGCCCACAGTGGAACTGGTGGCGTTCCTGGTCCATCATCGTCCAGGAGGCCACTATGTCACGAGCCTAACCATCCTTCATGCGTCACAAACTACTCCCTGGATGGTCATCTGAGTATCAGCTGTGAGGGCGGGTGGTTAGGATGGCAGAGCTGATGATTGTGTTCTTACTGAACCTTCCTCACCACGGCTGACGCTGAGTCCTTACTGAACCTTCCTCACCACGGCTGACACTGAGTCCTTACTGAACCTTCCTCACCACGGCTGACGCTGAGTCCTTAATGAACCTTCCTCACCACGGCTGACGCTGTGTCCTTACTGAACCTTCCTCACCACGGCTGACGCCGTGTCTTTCTTAAACCCCACCAAGGGTGACGCTGTGCCCTTACTGAACCTTACCACAGCTGACGCCGAGTCCTTATTAAACCCTGCCATGGCTAAAGCTTGTATCATCACAGAACCCCATCGCGACGGGTGCACGACCACGGACCCCCCCCCCCCCCCTTCCCCCCGCCAAGGCTGAACTACATCATCCGACCAACATGTTGCAGTGGTCAGCTGCGGACCGACGGAGTAATTGCGGTACACTCTAAAAGGCGCCTGAATTATGGGGTTTAATTAGAACAGGACTGGCCGGCTGGTGAGGGTGGGCAGCAGTGTGTGGCCATCATACCACGGCTTCCCTCTACATCAGGACACAGTAAATATTTGGTGATGCATTCAAGAATGTCAAGTATTTGAGACTATGATGAAATACTTGACTAGTATGTTTTTCATGTTTTCATGCGTATATATATGAATATATATATATATATATATATATATATATATATATATATATATATATATATATATATATATATATATATATAAATCATCTCGCAGTGCAGCATACGAGCATACATCAACATAGAGAATAAATTCAAACGCTCACATTCATAAATACGTACATACATATATATACACATGGAGGTATACAAACCTATGCAGTGCAGTATGTACATTATAAACATGTGTTCAAACAGACGCGCAAAAATGACCCGTGTACTTTCCATTTCTCGTTCTCTAATAAATCTCGGGTTTTTATAGCTAGGTTTCTGATGTATAGTGGCGGGTTTTTTTTTCTGTTAATCATCACCCGCGTGGTGGCTCATGTGGCATTCTAGTTCTAGTATTGTCTATTAGAAGAAGAGCTTTGTACAGACTGCCGGTGGGTGGACGAATGATGACTTTTCACGTGATGATGAGAGTTGGGTGATCTGTTGTTGGCGTTCTGATGTTCTGTTTATAAAAACACTAACATTATGAAAAAAGAAAATCTTTTTTTGACCAGTCTTTCCAAACAAACTGGTCTCGTCTTCAGAACCTCAAAAGTAA
>NC_092227.1:72161511-72164011 GCF_036320965.1 Panulirus ornatus | reverse complement strand
CGGACGAGCCAGAGGGAATGTTGCTCTCTCTCTCTCTCTCTCTCTCTCTCTCTCTCTCTCTCTCTCTCTCTCTCTCTCTCTCTCCCTCTCTCTGGACCAAAACATAATGTGCCATGAAAAATGTGAATTTCATGTCTTGAACACGAGTCTGGCAAACAAGACTGTGACATGTCTGACGTTTTCACTAATCATATGACTCTCTTCATAAGAATCGAGGTAGTTGAGATCAATATGTCAAATCATAGAATGATAGAATTTACAACTTGTTATATAGATATAGATGGAGATGAATGTGATGCAGAAGAGGACAACGTCTGCAGAACAAGTGACTTGAACATACATATTGAAAATGTAAAGATGTTTACGAACTTATGGATGTCTATTTTTCGTAGTGCTTTTAAGGGATCGATGTAGGAAAATAAAAACTTATTGTAGCTATGAATCGTGGCGTTTTTCCTTCAAATCTCAACGTTGATTTAGAAGAGATTCAAATAAATAGCTGAAGGGTTAACACCAAATATAAGAAGATGTAGTGGAAGAAGACAGATGTGCGAAGGTAGAAAAATGGAGGCAGAAGAGAGAAAAAAAGATGAAAAAGGAAATAAAAATCACACAGAATAAACAGGACAGAAATGCTTGAAGAAAAGTATGAGAAATTGACAAAGAAATAATAGAATCACACAGAAGAGAGACCAGATGCTCAAAGAATAATCAGTGGCATTTCAACAAGAACGAAGCAAAAAAAAAAAAAAATGAATCCGAGATGGCGTCTTTGAAGGTTGTGGAAAGATATTGAAAATAACTCCAGGAAAGTACATAGGATGTAGGTGACTCATCACAAGTCAGTATACAGTAAGTAAACAAGGAAATAAAGATTTTGATGATCCATCTCGTCAGTTTGACGAGAATGACACTACAGATCGTAAGGGAGTTTATGACGACACAGGCCAAGCAATATAACGACCCACAGACGACTTAACATCACAACATGGATCACCAACTGTGTCCTTTAGGAAGACAAAGGATACCAATAGCAAAGCCGATAATTCTACTGCAAAGTTCAAGATGTATCATCAGTACACAGACGACCTAGACTTCTGCTGGAATATCATCGACCAGCAGGTTCAGCGTCTTATAATAGATCGCTGAAAGAGTAATGAAGCAACATATTGAACCACACGAGTAGCAGTGACTCCATCAAGCGAAGGCTAATATGGAGTTGAACCAGAAAAAAGAGTACATAATAACTCATTTATTCGCTCGTTACAATGACATATGCTAATCTCTAAATCAAGGAATGACAATGAATACTGTTCTCCCTTGACTATGTTAGAGCATTTCATGAAAGTAACCAACACAAATTTTTGCCAAAGTAACGAGATTAAACATAATGAGAGAAATCAATGATTTTCTGATATAAAGAATGACAGTCGCGTCAGACGGATCTACGCCAGATGATGATGTTTAATGGGGTGTGATTCCGTCTTGAATACTAGTGTTCAATTTTGGTCGCCCTACCCCGGAAGAAAAGACATGGACAGATTGTCGAGAGTTTATACTTGATGGTATCAAAAATAGACAAGGAGGTAAAAGAAAGTGAATAAAATGATTCGATTAGACGAAAAGATAGAAAATACAAAAGGATAAATATAATAGATACGTAGGCGGCGGAAGTGAATTTGACGAGTCACTGAAATATAAGAAAATGATTCTTGCAACATTTAACAATACAGTGATACGTTATTTGGATCCAGCAGGAGAAGAGATTAAGAATGAATAAAAAGTTAGAGATCGAGAAGTCATCATAAACGAAAAAAGCAAGTTTCTGTATTGTTGTCGAGAAGTGAGAAGTGAGGTAACTTTAGTGGAAGGGCCAGGTAGGCGATGATGAAAATGCCCATTGCGTATTTAAGACACAAAGCTGAGTGCTGTGTTGTAGTATGGCCAACAAATTAGCAAGTTGATATCATTAAGTAGGAGAGAATTCAGTAACTTCTTACAATAAAGAGGAGGGAATGGATCATACGAACTATGGTGTATGATTTAAATGAAGTTAAACTCTTACGGTCAAGGAGGAAGGGGGTTCGGAAAGCAAAATACATTCACGAAATGTCAAAGAATATCCAAATGGTATACAACAGCTACAAGTTCTCTAGGTTTTGTGGGCTGTCCTCCCTCCAATGGTGTCTGTTTCCGTATTGACTCGTTTTCTTGATCACTTGATCACTATGAGAAATGCTGACATCTTTCAGCAAAACTTTATAAGGCTGATAGAAAAAACTCAAATATGTTTCACATTTCGCACAAATGATTAGTAAAGACAACAGGTAAGTTCTTATGTGTAGATCATAAACTTAGTTGCAATAGGAATAGAGTGACCTCAAAATAAATATAAAAATTATGTCACTTTGGGAAAGCCAATTTAACACGGATATATTTGCTACTGATGTGCTGTCTCTATCAATTATATGTACGACATATGGAGAGTATTTGTGAATTT